>NC_056748.1:762612573-762640073 GCF_019279795.1 Protopterus annectens | reverse complement strand
CACATATATGTTTCCCAGAATATACCGAATAAACCAAAACAGACACACTACACTCTGACATGTACACTAGCATGTACACATGTACACAAACATACACACATATATGTTTCCCAGAATATACCAAATAAATAAACCAGAAGCAACACACCACACTCTGACATGTACACTAGCATGTGTACTTGTACACAAACATACACACATACATGTTTCCCAGAATATACCAAATAAATAAACTAGAACAGAGACACACTACACTCCAAAATGTACACTAGTATGTGCACATGTACACAAACATACACACGTTTCCCAGAATATACCAAATAAACCAGAACAGAGATACACCACACTCTGACATGTACACTAGCATGTGCAGATGTACACAAACACACATACATATGTTTCCCAGAGCATACCTAGAGCACAGCAAAAGTAATACTTGCTATATCCCTACTACATACATTGGGTCATCCTTAGAATGCATTATTAGTATATGTCTTAATGCGTTAGACTGTGTACTTTTATTTATGTGTGTGTGTGTGTGTGTGTGTGTGTGTGTGTGTGTGTGTGTGTGTGTGTGTGTGTATATATATATATATATATATATATATATATATATATATATATATATATATATATATTTTATTTATTTATTAAAGTTAAGTCTGTTTTTGTCAGTGTATCTGAAGGCTTTGTGCCTTCATACCCTTTTTAAGAAATGCAGAAAAGGCATGGAAGGGGACAAAACCTCCATCTCAAATAGATTAATAACACACAATAAATTAATAATATGTGTTAAATATGCATCATCACTGACAAATAATTATGCCTTTGGAAGTATGTTCTCATCCATTATTTCTCAGATAATTCCCTGTGTTCAGGTGACAAACCCACTGACCATTTGTCACCTTTCACTTACTGTAGCTCCTTAGATGTTATTCAGCTTAATGGCATCTCTTTACAACACTGCCTTTACTTCCAACTGTGTGGCACTCACCTTGTATTCCATTTGCGAGGACTGACACCTTCATCTGATTATGCTGCCATACTCCATGTTACTATGGATACAAAAGAAAGACCTTCAGGGACACATTACTTTTTTCAAAAAGGGTGCACACATAGTGGGGTGCTAAGAAGGCAAAGCAAGAAGTACCTCAAAATGCCACTACATACACGAAAAGATCTAGTGCAAAAATGGACATACATATAGCCTGCACCTACTCAGTATGTCCACCCTGAACAATTGTCCAATTAAGCACCTAATTTGCATTTGTTTTTTCTTTTCCCACACTTTTACTCCAGTATTGTGTCTCTTGTCCTACTAAATATGCACCAACATCTGTCCTACTTTATGTTTTATTTTTGTAGAAGTGTATTTGACTTACTCACTCTTGATGCAATGAAGAATATGAGCATGCATGCCTACTGAATCTTTTCCTGCCTGCATACTTAATATTGTGTTTTTGCTAAACATCTTGTGATACACTGGACCTGGAATTTTATGTTTTATTTGTAATCATAGGCAAGTATCCTGGGCTAATATACTTGGGATGGTTGGAGAAGGGGGGTTGGTTAAATGTAAGTGTTAACTTTATCTCTAAGGTATTGCACAGAACCAAACATTTCCTTCTATTGGTGCTCCTTGGTATTCTGTAGTCAGAAGGAATACAGCATGCTGCCTCAAAAGTATTTACAGTTACTATTCCTTATACTTAACATTAGGTGCTGTCTGAAACATTACAGTAGATTTCTATATCTATATGTATATACTTACACACATATATGTAGACAGCTAGATAAAGATAAATAGATACACGGATAGATATAGCCTGTTTAAATTTGAGATGCAACTCAAAGATTGTCTTCTTATCCACATCATTTCTGTTTCCTGGGTCTGAATATGTCAGCATTTTCTGCAACCTTTTCTGTGTCTAATATGGCATAATTCTTTCTTATTTCAGCTAGTCACTGTGGTCTTATCAGTCATTCATTATCTGATTGCTCATGTAAGTCATCAGGGTCTTGGAGGAGCAATGCCTCTCCTGGCATTCACTGGGAACACACACACACACACACACACACACACACACACACACACACACACACACACACACACACACACACACACACACACACACACACACACACACACACACACACACACTTTCGGCAAAAACAAGCTGGCCTGGTTTTAATGATGCCCTGTCTTTAGCATGTTTTTTAAAACTGAAAGCATTAGAAAGATAATATGATACATACATATATTCCTTTATAGTGATGCTATATTTGATGAGTGAATTTTGAATGGGGGAAGAGTTATTTTATGTACCATATGTTTAATTTAAGAGGGGCTTCTCTATTTATATACACATTTTTAAAAAAGGTGTATTTAGCTTTTAATATGTATATGCTCTTAATGAACAATATACTCTTAATGAATGATGTATACTTATTGGTGGATTGTGATTATGGGGAGGATCTTTTACATTTAAAAAGTGACCGTTGACAGTGTTTGGCTATCCTGAAAAAGTCTCTGATTGAACAGAGATGAAAGCGCTTGATGGATTATTGCCACTTATCGTTATTTTATCGTGAATAAAGTGTTTTAGTTAACCTAGTTCTTGCTGTCCTTACATCTGCTGCAGTGGATTTTGTGCTTAGTTTGGATATTCGACTTGTTGGACTTAAGTAAAAGTCATTTTTGTGTAAGAGGTGTTTATTGATTTTAATAAGTAGTCTAGACTCATACTACAGCTGGCAGTATCAAATGCAGGGTACTTAGGTCAATTACTTAGAAGCTTCTGGATGTAGAGCTGGTGGATCAGAGGTAGGAAATGGGAAAGGATTAAAACCCATTTTGGATTTGAGACTTGCAATATGTGTTTTAAGCCAAATATTTACTTTTTAAAATGTGTTCCAGTCAGGTATTGATTTTTGAATTGCTATTGAGCACCTAAAATAATAAGTCTCTGTTTCTTATGCTGAGGAGTATCCCATATAAACTAACAGTTTTTAGTAATGCAAAATATTTGGTTTAGTTGAACACAGTTTGGAACCTTAAAGTTATATACAGTTTTTTTTCTG
Source organism: Protopterus annectens (assembly GCF_019279795.1). Classification (NCBI taxonomy): domain Eukaryota; kingdom Metazoa; phylum Chordata; order Ceratodontiformes; family Protopteridae; genus Protopterus; species Protopterus annectens. Next base: position 762,636,992 of record NC_056748.1, on the reverse strand, counting down.
GCCAAGGTTTATATTCAAGTCCATACAGAAGTCTGGAGTATCAAGGTGGCAGTTTGCAGGTGGACTACTTGACTTTCGGCAAAAACAAAGCAAATTTTTGTTCCTTCTTGAAAACAAATGGTTTCAAAGCTCTTCGCTACCCAGTGTTTACTCCATCCCTGCAGTAAAATGCCTCTACATTTTCAAATGAGTAACATCCTTGCATCTGTCAAAGATGAACCTTGGCAAATGGCAGGGCACCTACATCCATGGCCTGATGTGCTTTGGCCTTCTTTATGAGGGCAGGTATTAGTAACGTGCAAATTGTCTTTATAATGTTTGCAAATTTCACAACGGTGAATAATATCTAATATCAGATATTCACATTTCCATAAAATTACATGTGCTAAACTTTTAAATCAATTTTTCAGTGGTTGTGTGTGATGTGCCATAATTCATAGCATATATATATCCATCCACATTGAATTAGTATCTGTCAAAAATTTAAATATTTTCCAAAGGAATGGTCCAATGTAGTACACATACACTCTAGTCTATGGCTTGTTAGCTTTTCAGGCTGTTCCCATGTATGCAAAGCTGAAGTGCTTAGAGAGTAACTGTTTATTTGACATTCATCATACATTGTTACATGTTTGTCTGCATCATGATTCATGATAGGCATTCAAACATTTCATCTGACTAAGTATTAAAGAATAAACTTACACAGTGACTATAACTCTATACTAACACAAAATATTCCAGTCTCTGACACTTAAAGCTAGTCTTCTGGATTATTATGGTATATATTTCAGCTCATTTATTTAAGATAAACCGTTCAAGGCATGTTCATGAACTTGTGACAGAATTCGAACTTTGGCACTCCTGTGTTTAATTTTGCCAAGTATGCACTGGTGCATTATCTGTGGCATCTACCATCAGTACCTGTTTGCAGGCTTTTCCAGAAAATGTAACATATTTAATTTGAGCATTCACATGGGGAACTGATATGGATTTGCAACATCTAGGGTTCAAGATGTGCTGGAACATGGATATAGCTGTGTTTCCTTTAATATATGGTCCAACTTCTCATTAGCAAGCTTGGGCCAGGACCTTAAACTGTTGTCAAACATGTTTCCTTTCATTCCTTATAAATGAATCCCTACCCACTTCTGTAAACCAGATCAGCAAATACAACCTCTTCAAATCCTCACTAAATAACTGCATTTGTCGGTGTACGTCTCCCTCTGGAAAAAACTCCTCGATCTCTGACAGCCTCCACTTCATAAGACCTTTTTTTAAGCTATAACTAATATACTCTTACCTTAGCCTCAGTTCAAAACATCATCACCTGCAAACTTAATGATGTATTTGTATGATCTATTGCTATTTGCATAAAATATGTATCATGTCACTTGCTGATTCATATCTCCTACAATTGTTACTGTAAGATCACCTGGTACTCATGCATTGTGTTCTTTACTTTAGGAATAAGCATTATACATATTATATTTTGCCTGTGCCTCTTAATACACCACTTTGCTCATCTGTACTGTATATTTTGTATGTATACATGTTGCAATGTATTATGTGTACTGATCTTTACTTTTCTGGAGATTTTATCTTCAGGCCTCTGCTGAAAATGGGTTTTGAACCCCAATTGGACTTTTCCCGGTAATCAAAGGCAAATAAATAAACACACTTTCACATCTTTATCTGTTTGTACTTTTATATATTCTAGTTTATACATTTTCAGTAACAGCTGGTCATAACACTTATTTATTTGAATTTTATTTTACTACAGTCACAGTGCTCTTCATTGTCTCACCTTCTCCCTTTAATTGTATCATTATTTTATTTTATTTTTTTTTGTAGATTTAAGTTATGTACTGTATGTAAGGAAATGTTTGTTCTAGACATGCTGTACTCAGGTTCATAGATTAGTACTAAGCTAAACTGCCCTTGCGAGCCATTTTAAGCCTAGCCAATTATCTCTTGTGAGACTCAAACCCTGCACCTTGTGCTTGCAAGGCAAACACCTTAACCATTAGGCCACCCTCCCAACCCATATATAGGTTCCTAGATTAGTACTAGGCTAACTGCCCTTGCGAGACATTTTAAGCCTAGCCAATTATCCCCTGTGAGATTCAAACCCTGTACCTTGTGTTTGTAAGGCAAACACCTTAACCATTGGCCACACTCCCAACTTCCCTCCTTAACACAGATTCAGTTACTTAACTATCTTCATCATGAATGATATGTGAGCAATCAGTAACAAATTTCCTGTCAACTTTTTTAGCACAGGCTTTTTAAATATATATTTTTTCTTATTCCTACTAATGCTGCTATGTTTCTAGCACTACTGAATGCATGTCATACTCTTGCAAAAAATTACTCTGACAAGCTGTGTGTTGTTTATCAAGGTAATATGCACCATCTTTACTGCAATCCATATTCTTGTGACCATTCTGTTTAGAATTATGCTCTTGTGCTGTTTTACAAGCTCTTACTTGCTATCTAACTTGTAAATGTGCATTCTAAATTTGCCCCTTCCAGTACTGAAACAGCATTGGATCATTTTCTGCTAATCATCATCTTTGTATATATGCATCATTACATACAAATCTATTTCTCAAACTTTTTGTAAAGTCTTACCATAATTACAGTCTAGGGATAATATTCTCAATGTGCTGCCCATTCACTGATTTTGTTAGATTTTCTTATTCAAATTTCTAAGATTGGTGTTAAAATGGATTAAAATCATTTTGTAATAAGCTTACCATTTGCAAATATGCATTTTCACAGATTTTCAGTAGTCAAGAGTTGTTTTATTAAATTGTAATTTCAGCTTCAGCTCCACAGAGTTGGGAGGGTGGCCTAATGATTAAGGTGTTTGGCTTACAAACTCAAGGTGCAGGGTTTGTGTCTCACAAGAGATAATTGGCTAAGCTTAAAATGACTCGCAAGGGCAGTTAGACTAGTACTAATCTATGAACCTATGAATAAACACAGAAGCAAAGAAGTCCAGCTCTCATTTTATCTTCGCTTTAAATCATTTACAAAAATAATACGCATTATACTCATCATCTATGACTCATCTGTATTATAGGGAATGTAGTTCATATTTTGCTGACCTGCTCTACTTCTTTTTTTTTTCTCAAATTTTTTTTTTTATTTTGCAAATACATTTGAATGAATTCCATAGTATTTATACATAACATCTTAAATAACTATGTACACTATTTACATTAGCCTGACACTATAACAGATCTTAATGTATACAGTTACTTTATAAGTATGTCCAATCCATTATCAGACTGTCTGATTAATTATTTTATAGTGTCAATCAACGATAAGACTTTTCCCCAGGGGTTGTTGATAAATGGCTTTGGATAATTTCTTAGTTCTTTAATTTTAATTTCCAATAATGCTGTGGGCTTCAGTAGGCTGTAGACGTCTTCTAGAGCTGGTATTGTGTTTGTATTCCATCTTCTTGTTATACACTTCTTTGAAATTGCAAGTATAGTCTATACTAGATACATGTTTGACTTATTCAAATGAGGACCTTCATTCACATTTAATAATAGAAGAGCTTTAGTTAAATAAAATGATTAATTAAACAAAGCTTGTAGAAAGTTATTAATACCATTCCAAAATGGCTTAATTTTAACACAATCAAAGAAAATGTGGTTCCAATCTGCATTGTGTACCTGCTCACATCTCCAACATATTCCTTTTATGGAAGATCTAATTTTACTGATTCTGTCTGGGGTTAAGAATGCTCTGTGCAAGCATTTCCAATTAAAAACTTTCGAGTATTGTATAAAGGATGCATATTTTACCGATAATAAGATATTTGTTTTAATATCTTCAGTTAACTGTATTGAATGTCCTTTGATTACATATTTCCAGTATGAGGTTTTGGGTGTTGTTTTATAGTTTATCAATATTTTGTAAAATTTTGAAATACTGTTTCCCATGTCAAAGTCATTATATATGATTTCATATATGTATTTCGTAAATTTAGGTATTTCTTTAAATGAAGAATTGTTAATTATTCTACTTAAATCTTGCAAATATGACAGAATACTCTGTAAAGTTAGCCAGTCCTGTTGTGGAATTTTGCATGTTGTTTTTGTTACTTGCATATCTAAAACTTTTAGCTCTTCGATACATTGGAGCCAACAAACAAATCCTTTCTGTTCCCAAGAATTAATAATTTCTCTATATATTTTATGTGGAAAGTTCTTTTTGACTATAAATGGCGTTTAAAGATCAAACCAGATTTTTAAATCTATATTTGCATTAATAATTTTCCTACATGAGTCAGTGTAATAATTAATCATACGAGCTTTAGTGGGTTTAGTTATGGTATATTGCATACTAATACATAATATGTGCCATGGCAAATAGTTTTTATCTGTTACCTGCTCTCCTTCTTCAGATATTTAATGCAAGAATGAAAGGGAGTACCACATGCATTCATCTGGATGATGGAACTCAACTTCAGTAGTTGTAGTGACAGAACCATCTCCTGGTTACTCAAGAACAAGGACACTGCAATCAGAAAGGCAGTGATGATCTAGAAAGACATTTAGGACACAATAAATTACTGCTAGGCCCTTGAGGCTGGCTATTTCCCTTACCATCTTACTACAAAAATCACAGATCTACTTCATAAACTTGTGTTGCTACCTATTCTTTATTCTGATAATTGGATTAGTGATGTGACCCAACCAAAACATTGCTCAAGGTAAGAGGTAAGAAACAATGCAACACATATAGACATTAACATACTAGAAGGTTTGACATTACAATAACAAATACAGCAAGGTTGCAACACGTTGTCTACAATAAAAGATAAAAATCATTTCCCTTAGCCTGACCTATAATCTTTTGGATATTTCCAGTGTATTCCAACTCCTACAAAATTTCACATGTGCTTCATCTGTTCATTGCTACCTTTCTGTGTATTATAATGTGTAATACAAGAATATGGCATGGCCTTGTTAGACAGTGATCTCTTCAGCCATTTTAATGGTTGTTATACAATACGCATCACTGAGAAGTTAGTATTACCTGTTAAAAGCCTCCTCCTGTAAGAAAGCAGAGCTATGTTTTTCTGAGACTGCAAGACATGCTGCTTCTAGCTCTAATAAACAGTTATAGCTTTTATTTATTGTTATGGTATCTTCCATCTTTAGGACTTGCAACTTTGGGGGTATCAAAACTATGCAGAGAGGTTTTCAGGTACAATTTTTGTTCTATCATCTTCAATTCCCTTTTTACTTATTCTTATGCATTCACTGTATTACGTATCTGTGTGCAATCTCCTAAAGCATGCGCATTTATTTGTAGCCCATCAACAACCACTGACAAAGATAACAAACCTGACTCCATTCAGATCCTTCTAAAAACCCTCCTTTACCTACAGTGACACTGTTTGCCACTATACTTCAGGAACTGTTATGGAGTCAACTGTTATGTTCTATTACTACCTCGCTACCCACATTGGAGTTACTTACAACTGTAAATCTGTGATACTCTTGCATTGTGAAGTCCAGATAAGCCCCTCTCGCAGCTGCACTGTGATTTACTGTTTTTGCCACCCCCAATCCCCCCAAATTAATTAAGCCTGTCACACATTACAAGCTAAAGTATATATATATATATATATATATATATATATATATATATATATATATATATTATACTGTCCATGTTTAATAAATGTGAACTACTCTCTGATTTGTCATTTTTTGTTTTTCACTGCGATGGTGGTGCTGCGGTAGCATTGTCGCCTCACAGTAAGACGTTGTCCTGTTCGATTCTCAGCTAGCGCGTCTTCTGTGTGGAGACATGTGTGAATGGGCGTAACTTCATTGAAGGTTGTGCATCAGGGTCGGCAACTCGGCACGTAAAAATCTAATGCCAATCATTAGCGGACCGGAGTTCTGCTGTGGTGACCCCTAACCGGAAAAAGCCGAAAGACACAACAACAACAACAACTTAGTCACTTTCAATCAGTGCATTACCCTGGCCAAAAAAAAAAAAAAAAAAATGAAAGGATGAATGAATGAACGAATGAATATGCTGCTTCCTTTCTGAACTAAAAATAACTTTCTCACAGGTCCTGTAAGATTGAAACTGGCATATTTAATTAATCCAAGCCAAAGGGTAAAATGGTCACACATACAAACCATTTAGTACAAACTACAAGAAAGATGCAGCAAAGCTAGAGTCTTCCCTGTGTAATAATTTAACCCTCCTGTAGTGGATGCCCATGGAATTTATGCAAATGACCATTAAGGACATTGCAGTATTTCATGTACATGGCTTTTGAATGCGTTAATGTTTTACTTTTACTTTTTTAAGTTTTTACTGGTGCATTTAGGCCAGTAAAGACAAACCTCACTAGCTGTAGACATACCACGTTTTTTTCCTTTTTCTGAACTCTTCAGTACAGCATCCCTGGATTATATGGGCATGCTTTAGAAACACAGAGTTTAAAAAACACGCTTGATGTTCATAACATAAGGATGACAGCAAAATATCCCAAACAACAATCAAACCAAAAAGGTAAAAAGATCACATGGACAAACCCTACAACACTGACCCAGCAAAGCTGGAGTATTCCCTGTGTAATACCTTAAACCTTCTGTAGTGAAGCCCCATGGGATATATGCAAATGTACCTTAAAGACATACCAGTGGTCCAGATACATGGTTTCTGAATACCCACAATGTTTTACTTTAACTTTTTTATGTCTTTGCTTGAGCATTCAGGTCAATAAAGTAAAATCCCACCAGCTGTAGATATGCCATGTTTCGCCCTTTTTCTGAGCTCGTCATAGCATAAATGCATTATTTTCCCATATTTTAGAAACACAGAGCCTAAAAACAAACTGATGTGAATAGGACTAATTTTAGAAGACACTATTGTTTTAACAGTTCCAAAAGCATTTGACAGTATACAAACAGCAGTCCTTTCTACCTTCCTAAAGCAAAGCCTTGTTGAAAGCTGAATTAAATACTGTATATGTTTAAACATACAAGTGACTGGTAATAAGCAGTTTTTAGAAGTACAGCCAAGAATGGTGGCAAAGACATAGGTCCAAAATCAGCAGATATAGCAGGAGAGGAGTCTTCAAGCAATGGAGCTATTATAGCAGATTTCCAAGTGGAGTGAATCTTGTGTTGTGAAAAGGATAGGGTAAAACATGCCTTCATTGGCTTTTTAAAGCCATTTTACACAGGTTAAGGAACTACAGACAGAGCTAAAAGTTCTGTTATTAGGCACATAGTCAAACAGCTAAGATATTTGATTAAGAGAAGTGAAAATGGAGAATAGAAGGATTGGCTACAGTAAGGTTAACATTAATAAAATGTAATACAATGATGCACAGCAAATTAAGCACTCCAGGTAAAGTCCTCAGAAAATAATTTACCTTAAATACTCTCAGTGTAGTTAGTATGACTAAAATTCATGAGTTTTTAACATCTCAACAAAGAAGGTAACTTCTTTCCAAAACGTTTTGGATTACTAAGGTGTTTAGTTTTCTTTGATCTATAATAGCTTGTTCTGTGCCTTTTAACAACCTTTCAACAAAGAAGGCAACTTCTTTCCAAAAGTTTTTGGATTAGTAAGGAGCTTAGTTTGTTTTATCTCTTCTAACGACATTTCAGTCTCATTTCATAACAGGAATAACTGTGGCCATGAGGAGCCGGAAGGAATTTTTCCTGGCAGACTGTGCCTTGTCTAAGTTTGATGATGTAGTTCTGCTGTCATCTTTCTCTTATTTTGAAGACAGACAGCCATATCAAAAAGTGAGGAAGCTACATTGTCTGTGGGTATAAAATGTCAGGCAAGAGAATAGTCCGTACGTCCAAGCTTATTGAGAAGCTGTTAGAGGCATAACACTTCTCAAAATGTAAAAAGTAGCAGGAAAAGTTTTGCTTTCTTACAGTACTAGTAAAATGTGCAAGGGATATGGTTGTTGAGAAGATGGTGGACTTGAATATTATGACTTCATTTAGGGGTCTGGTAAAAAGTCAATGTAAGAACAGTTGCTACTGAGGACATGTGGTCTAGTTGCCTTATGAGCCAATTGTTTAAGCTTAGGTCTGTTAAGATGCTGAACAATTCCTAGAGTATGGGTGACCTGTAGATTGTACCCTGATTGGAGAACAAACATACTCAAGCAGGTTGTTAATCTACAGGTAATGCCCACTGAAAAAAGAGTCTGCCGCTTCACAGCATCATATCAAGCTGCCGTGTAGCTCGGTAGTGAAAAAATCTAATGGCTGCCATTATTTTATGCCCGCTAAGCAGTGCTTTTGTTGTTTAGTGAGTGTTAAATAATAAAAGAAAACAAATTGTGCATGTATGAGTTTATGACTGTATGTGAGTGTGTATGTGTGTGTATGAAACGGAGACAGAGATCGATCGAGCATTTATTTTATACTCACTAAGCAGTGCTTTTGCTGTTTAGCCAATGTAAAAGAAATAATGAAACACAAAAAAGTGTGTGTGTATGTGTGTGCACGAGAGAGAGAGAGAGAGAGAGTGAAGAGTGAGAGCGATCGAGCAATCCTTGGCAGCAGCTGCAGTATTTAAGAGGTTTGCATACCTCTCAACCTCTTAGCTCAAGATATCTGGATAAACCTAAAATAAATGGGGAACAAAGACTGAAAAAAGGAACATATTTTAAATGTTGCTGTTACAAAATCACAAAGTTGCTTGAATATTAGGATTTGTATTAGCATGCATTTTTTCTGAAGCAGAGGATTCTGTGTGTGTGTGTGTGTGTGTGTGTGTGTGTGTGTGTGTGTGTGTGTGTGTGTGTGTGAGCGCGTGTGTGTGAGAGAGAGAGAGAGAGTAAATGAGTGAGATCGACCACTGGCAGCAACAGCAGTAAAGAGGTTTGCATACCTCTGGACGTTTCAACTGAATAAATCTGGATAAAACTTAAAATAAAGCGGAAACAAACACTCAAAAATAGGAACAGATTTTAATTACTGCTCTTTTAAAATTACAGACTTGCTTAAATAAAATGGATTTGTGTTAGCATGAATTTTCTGAAGGAAACAAAAGTCTGAAACTGAAATGTATGTCATTATTTAGCAATTTCAATCTCTAATGACTGGCAACAAACCAAACGTTGTAGGAGTAAGGGGCCAAAAAATAAAGGAAATATTAGGATATTTTTAAAGCGTTATATTTTGGATGCAAAATGCTTCCTCCAACACCATTAACATATACTACAGCAAGTTTGAAACATTAGGCGGAGGAACTATTTTACATCAAAAATATATTAAAAAAAATAATATAGTAATAAAAAAATAAGTAAGTAAAACACACCAGTTTTATAGATAGCCCATTCTCTAAGCACAATAATGCCCTCTAGGTTCTGTTGTGCCTCAGAACATCCTTGGGTGGGCATTATTTCCACAACAACACACACCCTGTTGGGCATTACTGCTTGCTTGTTTTGTAATTATTAGCACATTGCTATTGATGCCCAACATATTATGTGTTTCTTATGTTTGATGTATGGAAAAAGAGCATGCATCGATTGTTCAAATTTAGTCATGGAATCTGGGAAAAGAAGGTAGGCCCTAAGCTATTGTCATTTTGGTAGAATTCTTGTTATGTAGTTAAGTAACAATTCACTATAATTTAAATGAAACATGGGAAAAAGAGGAGAGTTTCATCTCCCACTCTGTCAGATTTTAAGTGTTTGTAATCTTGGAAGAATAGCAGTTCATTTAGAATATCATGCTGCATAACTCACATCGTTTAATTTTCTGCAGCTCTGTTCTCAGTGGCTGTATCATTAAGGTGCAGTGCTCCTCAGATGCTCATGGTATTTGAATTAATATCTAATTATTATATATAACATACAAAAAAAAACTCAAACACTCAGAGAATTTAACTCTGAAATTATATATCTAGACAATAAAATTATTTTATTTTTCTTTTATTCACCAGGTTAGTCCCACTAGGCTAGTGGCTTCTTTTCAGGTGAGACACAAAGTGGTATTTATACTACAAGGGAGAATTGGGCTAGGGCATAGGGAAACTTTCCGTGGTCTTTTTAATAGGCTCCATGGAATCTTTTACATTCACCTGAGCTATTACCAACTCAAGCAGATGGAACCTTGGTTTAACTTCTCATCCAAAGGATGGCAGACTCAGGAGTGCAATACTCCCCTAATGTGGCACTGCAGTATCAGAAATGCAATCAACTAGAGTAGGAATAGAACCTACAGCCATCTGGTCATCCAGCACCAAAGATGAGTGAGTTACCAGTTAATGATACTGCATTTGTGAGTTGTCTTCCATAGTAGTCATATAAGATGCATTGCCTTTATATCTCCTAAATAAACAACTCAGAGGTCAGGTTAGTACCACCTACCCAACTGCTAATCCTCCACTTCCAAAAGTCTGACTTTTAAAGAAGCTTCTCAAGGACCCCTTATTATCTAGTGAATCCACTTCCCCCTGGTATAAGCTGATGCATGTGTACACCTTTTTCATTTATCAATGTATTTAACACTGAAATATCAGAACTCATTGCTCTGTATTTCCGACATTTAATTGCCTTACATTTTTAAAACCTCCAAACACTGGATCCATTCCAGTATGGCTTTGGCATGCCTACTGAATCTGTTGGACTTCTTTGAAAAGAAGGTCACTAAGGCAATGGGTGAGGGGAAAACAGTACATAATGCCTACCTTGACCTGGCTAAAGCATATGATACAATACCGCAACTGGGCATTGTCAATAAGCATAAGGAACTAGGTATAAACCCTTTTATAACACGCTGGATAGCTAGATGGCTAACTGATAGGACCCTAGAGATTAGAATTAGTGAGCCTACCTCCACAAAGAGGCCGATCACCAGTGGAGTCCCCCAGGGCTCTGTTCTGGGCCCACTCCTCTTTGGCATCTACTCCTCAGATGTCAATGGCAATGTCAAAGGCCTTTGGCTGACCAAGTTCATGGATGATTGCAAACATGGAGTAGTCACTGAATACCCTCAAGATTAGAACACCCTTCAGGAAGGTCTAATACAGACAAATGCTTGGTGCCAAAGACATGGCTTAAAACTCAGCACCAAGAAATGCATTATAGTACCTTTTGGGAAGTCTACCTCCCCAGGTAGCTACATCATCAATAAAACACCCTTAAAAGTTAATTCACTAGTCAGGGATCTGGGAACTCATGTAGATATTATCCTAGCCTTCAACCAGCATGCATTCAAGTTAGTAAGAAAATCTTTCTATGTTGCTCAAATTATAAGCAAGGGCATGGTATCTGGTCCAGAGAGGTCATCATACCACTAGATTCAGTCCTCATCAGACCCATCATACAGTGCAATGCCCCTTCAGTATGTGCCTGACCAGACACATGCAGCAACTGGAATGTCCACAAAAGTTCCTTACAAAAAGGATACATGGAGTAAACAAAACGTCTTACTATAACTGCCTCAAATCCCTGTCTCTTTACTCAGTATCATACAGACTTCTGAGATTTGATCTTTGCCTGGCATACATTGCATCCTAGACCCTGTTTTGATGAACCTTTTCCACATCCACAAAATAAGCAACGTCAGAACTAGTACATTAAAAGGCCTAAATTTTCCTTGCAACATAAATAGGACATGTTAAAGAGACTGCTATGTTTTTCAGAGAGTTCCTATTCTCTGGAATAGACTCCCTATCCCTTTTTAAGTGCAACATGGACCAATGGATGGATAATCAGAAATTCAGCCCTTTTCTGGTTACTATGTCTCTGATGGACAGAGGCAGTCAGTAAATTACCACCTATATAAATACAATTTGTGGGTCACATTTGGGCTGCGTGGCTAGGCTTATAAGGGCCCTAGTGATCATTAGCTTAGCATACACCTATGAATCTATGATAAAAACATCTTAATTATAGTGCCTTTATTTTCATAAAGACTTCTTCTTGATGTATTTTGTGGTTACTTTCCCTAGTCATTTCTAAGTGAGTTTAATGTGCACATTTTCTTTGTAATTTTCTGGATCTTCACTTCTCCCTTTTTATTAGTTCTCTAACTAGCCATCCTGCTACAAGGAACCAAATGCTTGCCTTTCCCATTCTTTGGTATCTAGTCTTATTTATGAGCTGAAGTGTCCCTACTATGAAGTTCCCATAACCAGGCTGTTCACATGTGAAATCTGTTTTGCCCTTAGTCCTAGCTTGGTGTTCTTTAAATTATGCCATTTAATTCTTTATGTTTGCCTGCATCAGCAGTTTAAACTAAATATCGAGACATTCTGAATGTTAATTTCAGTTATTGTTCACCTCCATATAAAATGCTCCGGCTATCTTCTTTTATCTGGTAATGTATGTGCTTAGTCCCTTACTCTTAAAGAATACATGCTATAATATAATTACATTTTAGTCATAGTTCTGCATTGTCTAAATATTACCACAGCCTCCATGACTGGATTTGATTCATATTAGTACATTTATCATGAACATTTTAATTTTTATACTTTTGTGATTTGCAAACTATTAGTTAAACACAACGGATGTATTTCAACGCCAAGGTATTACCAATAAGTGAACAAAATCCTCTGTGCTTTTCTTAAAAGAAGAACAATTTATTTCATAACAAAGATATGTTGAGCGCTTTCACCCACCACAATGTGGGCTTCTTCAGAACATTGTAACTTAAAACACTACAGCTTAAATTTAAAAGTTGGCGCCAAACGTTTTTCCTTTAAAGCTGTCTACAAATGCAATTCCTGCTATTCAACGTAACAGTGTAACCACTTGTATATACTCCATATTAGCACTCTATGAACTCAAAATATACTGAATCATATAAAACTCACTTAAAAAATTACTACTATCATTGTTAAACATTACCATATGGTAATATAAATTGTTCTTCTTTTAAGAAAAGCACGGAGGATTTTGTTCACTTATTGGTGATACCTTGGCGTTGAAATACATACTTTTTTGATTTACCATCCAAGATTGCAATACCCATTTCTCTTTGTCTGCCCCATCCATCCTGCCTTCCTTCTTCCTTCCATCCCTTTCATCCTTCCTCCCTCCCTTACTTACATTTCTGCCAATGTTCACAAATTTAAAATCTGTCTTGTTCTTTGCAGTCTACCCTTCTTATGCCATGTAATACAGAAACACAGAGTGATGACTCTAGGGCCTACCCACTTTAATCAGCAACCTACCACTTGGATAAACTGCAAATCACTGGTATCTGATATTGTGCTCCTCCAGTATCCCCAGATAGCTCATTTCTTCCCTTCCACATGTTTTGTAAACTTCCACACCATCCTTAAATGGATAGTACTGTACAGAGAATGGCTTTACTGCCTTTCATGTGTGAAAATAACCTTTTTTCATGCTTTCAAGTGTTAAATGTTTTGTGAGGTAAGGTAACACACTGGGTCATAATATTATCTTTTTTAAACAGTTCCACTGCTTTCAAGCTGAGCTGTGTGAAAATGGTCTCCCTTTTACTTCTAGCACTGGACTACTCATGCAGAAAACTGGAACAAATGAAATCAATCTTAGCTTGTCACAACAAATAGGGAAAAAAATCATCTGAGTGAATCCCTTCAAATGGTAACGGTTATACCTGAGAGGTGAAATATATTAAAAAAATGGGAAGTAAATATAACAAAAAGAGCAATAAAACTCACATTGCTAGTATCTGTGGCGGCTGACAGCTGCTAATCATATCTTAAAGATATATTATTTTGTTTTGATTCTATTCCAAAGATTGTCTCTTCACCAGTAGCCTCTTTTTGTGTTCTGCAGTTCCACATAATTATAGATGTCTGAAGATAACACCTTTATTAGCAAGTACAGTTGCACTTTACTTACCACTAATGAAACCATCAGTGATGCCAAAGGTTGGACTGCTTGAGGAGAATTAATATGAATGTGTTCAAATGTAGCATTACATTTATTTCATGATTTAACTAAAATCTGCAGCCATATTTTTACTTTCCAGTTTGAACTGCCTACTTTCCTGTTAGTTTGCATTTTGTTGACTGATTTCTGTACCTGGTATTACTATTAATATTGTTATTATTTACCCTGCTTGTATGGAGTGAAACCAGTTTGTCTTAATGTTGTTTCTTGACCAAGGAGGATATGATTAGCATTTACTGGCTAATGAATAAATAAAGCAGACCTGTAGAAGAGTGCTATGACATATGAACTGACCCTAGATAGGTTATTAGTGCAGTAACATCTTAACATAACGGAATGATGACTCGGGCTGTAGAGATCATTTTTGTGTGGTGATGACAGAAACAGGAGCATTGTACATAAAGGATTACGTTTAGCCTAAAGGGGAAATCAAAGGCAGTTTGAAAAACAATTTGTTGAAGGACAAATTGCTGATTAAACAAAACAGAAGTGCACTAATGGCTAGAGAAATGCTTACCCTTAGGAATACTGTGCAACATACGGACCAGTGGGACTCATAGCTGAATGACAGTTCGTTGGGTTAAAACATGAATGGCTGAGATGCAAAGAACAGAAAAAGGACATTGAGTGGGGGGAGCTGTAGATAAATCCCACAGCTTATTTTGTTAAGTAAGCTGTCAGTCATACATGTGGCAGCCATTGGCTGCAACCCCAGAGCGAGTTATTTTAGGTTAACATGCACCCTCCTGCTTTTTATTTTACTTTTTTATGGCATTGCCTTCTCTCACTCTCTTTTTTTTTGCTTTCTTTTCCTTTTCACTGATTTGTCCTTCATTAAACTATCAGGTGTACTGATAGTGATATATATCAGAGGAACTGCTTGTCTTGGAAACATTTTAGCAGAGAAGTATATGAAGAAATATGTTAGAACATTTTAACGGGGTTGCCACAAAAATACTTGAAAGGTACTGCTGTAACAGAACAGTATCAGGTTAAGAAATGTAGCTCTGCGGATTGTGATACTGTCTATCTATATTCAAATACTTTCTTAAAAATAAATAATTCCTTGAAAACTAACCAAACAAAAATGTTTTTTTTTGTGGGTCTGTGTGATTCTATATGATTGAACTTAGTATCTGACAAACTTTGTAATGGCCTTATTACTATATATCATTGCTAAGAAACTTCAGAAAATAATGACTTAGCAGTCTCTTTTAGATTTTACTTCAGGTGAGGATGATTTGGACATTTTCATTATTTTAAGAGCCGATGAAAATGATCCAGTATTTTTCCTTAAATAGTGTTAAGAATAAAAGTATTAATGGACTACAAAGCTATGCTGTTCTGAACTTTGATTGAGGTTATATATAATAAGGGTTTGAGTTAACCTTATAGCATCATTAGTTGCAATACACCATTCGCAACATGTCAGCAAGCATTTTAGTTTATTATTGGAAAAAAAGGAATGAATATATAAACATGAAAACACACGAATCTCACTTAGTAGAGTTTTTGCTCTGGCATTCGTAAATGACAGGGCATTTGTTAAAAGTAGTACATTTCTGATACATGTATTTGGCCATGACCAGAAAATGTTTGCCTTTATAACAGAAATTGTTTTCAGATAGCAGAAAATGTAGCATGATGTACGATACAGTAAAAAAAGTTTAGATTACATAAAAGTTTTAATGCAGGCTTGAAAAATATATGGATGTATACAGTACTTCTTTCTAATGATATTGTGGGAATTTTTTCATTTTTTTTTTTAATTTGAGTGTTTAAGGATTTTGGAGCTTGTGTATGAGATGTATCTAAGGGCTCCATGAAAGACATTGACTCTTTTGTTATCACCATACATAACCGTGACTACAAAACAACATAATCACTCAAATGTGAACAGTATTTAATATCAAAAATCAGTAAAATGGTATTTTTGCAGGGCAAGCTCCCCTGCAACCCCTATTAATAGCGGTACAATGTGCTATACTTCCTATTACTTAAATATACCATTTCTATGACTGCATTTTGAGAACAGGAAATATCCTCATCGTAATGCAACCTTGATGCTTTGGACAAAACCTTGTAATCACTCAAAAGACTGTCAGTCATTAGTGTCTTGGCAACAAGCCAAGCACCCATATTTAAGATGTCATGCTGGAGATGCTTGGGAAAATGCTAAAACAGGGGACTGAAAACTGAAAACCAGTTTTCTGAAATGAATACTGGATTTCACTGGATATAGAAGCGTAACCTCCACACATGTCATAGTCTAGATATGCCAACCTTGTGACTGCTTTTCCCAAAATAATTACCATTTCATCCCATAATTTTTCTTGAAACAGAGGTGTTTAATTTGATGGGATGGAATATAAAGGGTTTTGCTCCATTTGAAGTACTTTGTTTTTTATTTAATTTTAAATACAATTTTTAGTAAAGTCTTTCATTCACAGAATGCACTTAACAACAGAACAGAATGCATATCAGATGCTTGCACCTAGTTATGGAAAGTATGCATTTGATTATAAAGTCAATGCTGATCTTATGGTAGATGGAGGCTATATCTTTTAATAACACAGTGACACTTGGAACATGGGATGTAAATTTAACTTGCTCCTGTTTTTATAATTCACGATCAAAGCATTTTTAATAAACAAATTACTGGCTTGCAATATAAGCATTCATTTGTCTCTGTATCTTATATTGTACATTTTCTCACCACTTATTTATTTTGGAATATTTTACGTACTACCATTCATGTTTTTCATATAGTCCTGCCTCATCAAAGTAATCACAACAGGTATTAAATCTAGAATCTACAATATGTAGTCTTCCTGAAAGAAGGGGAGATGACAATGCAAATGAGTACAAATGTTGTTGCACATAAAAATCAAGAGAAGGTGTTCGTTAACATCTTTCCATAAATATTATCATATGCCTGGCTATGGTGTTAAATATAAACAGAACAAACGTTGGTCTTGTGTCAGCTTTTGACATGTGTTAACATGGCGCAGTGTACTAGTGAGATAAGATTCATGTGTGACTAATGAGCCTTTTAGGTTAACTAATATGAGACGTTTGGTGCTACTACGTTCTGGCGCCACCTAATGTCAGAGGCTGGACAACACAGAATACAGCATAGCTAACCAGCAGCTGTAAGAGTAAAACAAGTATAATTTACTGCTGAAAACTCATATGGACCACATATGTCTATACTCAGTGATCTGAATTTTCCCAGGTACAAGAACACTTGGTTCTAATAATATACATTTGTAGCGCCATAATCTTGCATTTCTCGTTAGGATGCCCCACAACAGTTTTTTTGTACTAGTAACAGAACTGATAGAAAGGTATTACATGGCAAGTTGATTCTCCAAATAATGCAGAAATAAACAGATACATAAAAAGTCAAAACTGAGACCTTTATTTGCTGAGAAACAGCACACGTGTTATTCCCTTTCAACAACATAACAGCAGCTGCTTGCTGTTTTACTGGATTATCCTACAGAAGATCAGTTCAATGCACATCTCAGTCCCATAAAAATAACTGGAGAGAATTTGAAACATACAGTCCGAGTCCTGTACCACACTACCACATACATAGGTTATGTCTTCTTGTGGATGTGCTTTAACAGACTGGAAGATTAGATGAAAAGCCAATTTCACTTTAATTTGCAGTTGTTCTGCTCTAGTTTCTCTGTATGCATTGATTGTGATGCAAGTCGAAACTTAAATGTTTTTATTGTTAAGCTGGAGTCTTAATCATAATAATTAATTGTGTCTTTCGGCTTTTAGTAATTACCTTTATTAATCATGCTTTACTGTTGCTTACTTTGCACTAACTATGCAAAGATAATTTGTTATACTTACATTTATTCTGTATTCATATATACGTTACCTTATGTTAAGCTTAGATGCATCGTTTCACTCATCTTTGTCTAGTTTATCATTTGGCTTAAATCCATATTATACTCATCATTTTACATATGTGCACACTTTTTTATACATTTCATTAAAAGCATTAGTTGATTCATTTGACTCTATTCTCCAGGCCTCCACCCCCCAAAAAGGTTCCACCAGATGGACCTACTTTGTCAACAAAATTAATAAATAAATAATAAAGTTCTGAATATACTGAGACCAACTGAAGAGTTAGAACTCTTGTAGCCTCACCGACTTTGCCTGTGTGTCTCCACTGTAATGGACCTTTTAGCAATGGTGAGGACTGGGGAAAGGCAACAAGAGACCAGGACAAAATGACAGCTGACTTAACTTCCAGGATATTCTGAGGTTTCTCAGACAAAGACTCCCTTGCAGGAGCTCTAAAGGGCCATCTCAAAAAGCACTGATCTATAAATAGGTATTTAATGACTGATGAAAACTATTATTTAGGGACAGGTTAATGCAAAACACTTTGCTTTGTGATTTTGGATGTTTTCATTTGTGTGTGTTAGTGTGCAGTTCTGGTTACTATTACAATGACATAGTCAGGGGACCTTTATGCATTTATGACCATATATCTAAAAACAAATAAATTAATAACTAAACAAATAATGATTGCAGTGCAGAGTGGCAAGTTAGCTGTGTATAACTCAGATGTGGTGCGGATAATGAGCACATTTCTAAATGTTACATAATAAGTGTGTGATACGGAGGAACTTCATCTGGGCCCTTAGTGAAATAATCCAGGGTAGGGGTGGTTATCAGTAAAACAGAATGTCCAGAATACTGTGTACAAATCATACCAATCTGGAAAAAATATAAAGGATCTTTCAGATTAAGGCGAACTGAAAACTGTATTTCCTTTATAACACTGTGGTGTCTGCAACAGCTCTTTGCCAGTTAAATTCACAAATTATGGAAAGATAAGGCCTTGTTTAATTTTTCCTGTTTTTTTTTTCTAAAGGGCATTATCTAGGCACCAGAATACCATTTCAGTTATCTCTAAAGTAGGAGAGTTTGGGCTGGTACTACAATAATTTGTATAGATCTTGCATAACTTATTGGTCACTGGTAAAAATGAGAACTTCTGCACCTTTGTAGGAAGTTGGCAGGACACCATGTAAACTACTGTTTGAAGTTCAGAAGACCTTGTCAACATCATTACATAGATAGGAATGGGAGAGTTCAGAGGAGGGCAACAAAATGGATTATGGTGTGCATCCGAAGCTATATTAAAAGGAATTAAAATAACTTAATGTGCACTCTTGAGGAAAAGAGGAATAAGGAGGCATCACAAAAACATTACTTGTATACATGTATGGTGTGTGTGTGTGTGTGTGTGTGTGTGTGTGTGTGTGTGTGTGTGAACCCAGCCACTGTGGATGCACAAGCCAGTGCATTTCTTTGTGCCGGTCCCAAGCCCAGATAAATGGGGAGGGTTGCGTCAGGAAGGGCATCCGGCGTAAAACTTCACCAGATCTTTTCATGCAGTCACCAGTTAATATTTCCATACTGGATCGGTCGAGGCCTGGGTTAACAACGACCGCCACCAGTACTGTTAGCCAACAGGGTGCTGGTGGAAATTGGGCTACTGTTGGCTGAAGGAGGAGAAGAGGTGGAAGGCATGGCCAAAGGCAGGAAGAGAGGAGAAAGGCTAGGACTGTGGTAGTGAGGGTCGGAACTTTGAATGTTTGCAGTATGACTGGTATAGGGAGAGAGCTAGCTGATATGATGGACAGAAGGAAGGTTGGTATATTGTATGTGCAAGAGACCAGATGGAAGGGGAGTAAGGCTAGGTGTATCGGAGGTGGGTTCAAATTGTTTTATCATGATGTGGATGGTAGGAGAAATGGCATAGGAGTTCTTCTGAAGGAACAGTATGCGAAGAGTGTTTTGGAGGTGAAAAGGGTGTCGGAGAGAGTGATGTTTATGAA
Organism: Protopterus annectens; assembly: GCF_019279795.1. Classification (NCBI taxonomy): domain Eukaryota; kingdom Metazoa; phylum Chordata; order Ceratodontiformes; family Protopteridae; genus Protopterus; species Protopterus annectens. Next base: position 762,617,204 of record NC_056748.1, on the reverse strand, counting down.
GCTGGAAATTAATGGTGTAATTATTAATATTGTTATTGCATATGCTCCACAAGTTGGGTGTGCAATGGATGAGAAAGAAAAATTTTGGAGTGAATTGGATGAAGTGGTGATGACTGTGCCCAAGGGTGAGAGAGTGGTGATTGAAGCAGATTTAAATGGGCATGTTGGTGAAGGGAATAGTGGGGATGAGGAAGTGATGGGTAGGTATGCTGTTAAACAAAGGAATGCAGAAGGTCAGATGGTAGTGGATTTTGCAAAAAGGACGGATATGGCTGTGGTGAATACATATTTTAACAAGAGGGAGGAGCATAGGGTGACATACAAGAGTGGAGGAAGATGCACACAGGTGGATTATATCTTATGGAGGAGGGCCAGTTTGAAGGAGATTGGAGACTGTAAAGTGGTGGCCTGAGAAAGTGTAGTTAGGCAGCATAGGATGGTGGTTTGTAGGATGATGTTGGTGATCAAGAAGAGGAGGATGAGTGTGAGGGCAGCACCAAGGATCAAATGGTGGAAATTGAAAAAGGGTAATTGTGAGGTGGAGTTCAGGGATGAGTTAAGACAGGCACTGGATGGCAGTGAAGAGTTACCACATAGCTGGGTAACTACAGCAGAGCTAGTAAGGGAGACGGCTAGAAAGGTGCCTGTTATCACATTGGGACAGAGGAAGGACGACAAGGATACATGGTGGTGGAATGAGGAAGTACAGAAGAGTATACAGGCAAAGAGGTTGTCAAAGAAGAAGTGGGATTGTCAGAGAGATGAAGAAAGTAGACAGGAGTATAAGGAGATGAGATGCATGGCAAAGAGAGAGGTGGCGAATGCTAAGGATAAGGCATATGAAGAGTTGTATGAAAGGTTGGACACTAAAGAAGGAGAAAAGGACCTGTACCGATTGGCTAGACAGAGCGACCGAGCTAGGAAAGATGTGCAGCAGGTAAAGGTGATAAAGGATAATGAGGGAAACATACTCACAAGCGAGGAGTGTGTTGAGGAGATGGAAAGAGTACTTTGAGGGGTTGATGAATGAAGAGAATGAGAGGGAGAGAAGGCTGGATGATGTAGGGTTAGTGAATCATGAAGTACAATGGATTAGCAAGGAGGAAGTAAAGATAGCTATGAAGAGAATGAAGAATGGAAAGGCTGTTGGCCCAGATGACATACCTGTGGAAGCATGGAGGTGTTTAGGTGAAATGGCAGTGGAGTTTTTAACCAGATTGCTTAATGAAATCTTGAAAAGTGAGAGGATGCCTGAGGAATGGAGAAAAAGTGTTTTGGTACCAATTTTTTAAGAATAAGGGTGATGTGCAGAGCTGCAGTAACTACAGAGGGATTAAATTGATCAGTCACAGCATGAAGTTATGGGAAAGAGTAGTGGAAGCTAGGTTAAGAAGGGATGTGATGATTAGTGAACAGCAGTATGGTTTCATGCCGGGAAAGAGCACTACAGATGTGATGTTTGCTCTGAGAGTGTTGATGGAGAAGTACAGAGAATGTCAGAAGGAGTTGCATTGTGTTTTTGTAGAATTAGAGAAAGCATATGACAGGGTGCCTAGAGAGGAGTTGTGGTATTGTATGAGGAAGTCAGGAGTGTCAGAGAAGTATGTAAGAGTGGTACAGGATTTGTACAAGGGTAGTGTGACAGGGGTGAGGTCTGCTGTGGGAGTGACGGATGCGTTTAAGGTGGAGGTGGGGTTACATCAAGGATCAGCTCTGAGCCCTTTCTTATTTGAAATGGTGATGGACAGGTTGACAGACGAGATCAGACAGGAGTCCCCATGGACTATGATGTTTGCAGATGACATTGTGATCTGTAGTGAGAGTAGGGAACAGGTGGAGGAGACCCTGGAGAGATGGAGATATGCTCTAGAGAGAAGAGGAATGAAGGTCAGCAGGACTAAGACAGAATATATGTGTTTGAATGAGAGGGAGGATAGAGGAATGGTGAGGATGCAAGGAGTAGAGGTGGCAAAGGTGGATGAGTTTAAATACTTGGGGTCAATAGTTCAGAGTAACGGTGAGTGTGGAAGAGAAGTGAAGAAGAGAGTACAGGCAGGATGGTGTGAGTGGAGAAGAGTGTCAGGAGTGATTTGTGAGAGACGAGTACCTGTAAGAGTGAAAGGGAAGGTCTACAAGAGGGTAGTGAGGCCAGCTATGTTATATGGGTTGGAGACAGTGGCATTGACAAAAAGGCAGGAGTTTGAGCTGGATGTGGCAGCATTAAAGATGTTAAGATTTGCACTGGGTGTGACGAGGCTGGACAGGATTAGGAATAAGTATAATAGAGGGTCAGCCCAGGTTGGAAGGTTTGGAGACAAAGCCAGAGAGGCATGATTACGTTGGTTTGGACATGTGCTGAGAAGGGATGCGGAGTATAATGGGGAAAAGATGCTAAGGATGAAGCTACCAGGTAACAGGAAAAGAGGAAGGCCTAAGATAAGGTTTATGGATGTGGTGAGAGAGGACATGCAGGTGGTTGGTGTGACAGAGCAAGATGCAGAGGACAGGAAGAAATGGAAACAGGAGATCTACTGTGGCGACCCCTAATGGGAACAGCCGAAAGAAGATGATGATGATGATATACACATATATATGTATATATATATATATATATATATATATATATATATATGTGTGTGTGTGTGTGTGTGTGTGTGTGTGTGTGTGTATATATATATATATATATATATATATATATATATATATATATATATATATACAGTGGATATAAAAAGTGTACACAGCCTTGTTAAAATGCCATGTTTTTGTGATATATAAAAAAAAGAGACCACAATAAATAATTTAAAATCTTTTCCCATCTTTAATGTTTGAAAAACAAACAAATCTGTTAGGGGAAAAATATAAAAAATAAAAAACGTACAATAAGCTGGTTGCATAAGTGTGCACACCCTTAAACTAATACTTTGTTGAAGCACCTTTTGATTTAATTACAACATTCAGTCTTCTTGGGTACACACCTGCCATCAATTAAAGAAACTCAGATTAATCCCAAATAAAGTTCAGCTGTCCTAGTATGATTTTCCTGATATTTACTCAGTTTCCTGCTACAGCAAAAGCCATGGTTATCAGAGAGCTTACAAAGCATCAAAGGGATCTCATTGTTGAAAGGTATCAGTCAGGAGAAGGGTAGAAAAAAAATTTCCATAGCATTGGATATAGCACGGAACACAGTGAAGACAGTCATTAAAAAGTGGAGGAAATATGGGACAACAGTGACGTTGCAAAGAACTGGACGTCCTTCCAAAACTGATGAAAAGACAAGACGAAAACTGCCAAGAGACCTACAGCAACACTGAAGGAGATGCAGAAATTTCTGGCAAGTACTGGTGCTACATGTGACAACAATCTCCTGTATTCTCCATATGTCTGGGCTATGGGGTAGGGTTGCAAGACAGAAGCTTTTTCTTACACAGAAAAACATCCAGGTCTGGCTAAAATTTGCATAACAATACAGCAAGTCTCCCAAAAGCATGTGGGAAAATGTGTTATGGTCTGATGAGACCAAGGTTGAACTTTTTGGCCACAATTCCAAAAGGTACGTTTAGCTCAAAAAACAACACTTCGCATCACCAAAAGAACACCATCCCCACGATGAAGCATGGTGGTGGCAATATCATGCTTTGGGGTTGCGTTTCTTCAGCTGGAACTGGGGCTTTAGTCAAGTTGGAGGGAATTATGAACAATTCCAAATACCAGTCACTTTTGGCCCAAAACCTTAAGGCATTTCCTAGAAAGCTGAAGATGAAGAGGACTTTCACCTTTCAACACGACAATGACCCCAAGCATACATCCAAATCAACAAAATAATGGCTTCACTAAACAAAAATTAAAGTTTTGGAATGGTCCAGCCAGAACCCAGACCTAAACCCAATAAAAAATCTGTGGGGTGACCTGAAGAGGGCTTTGCACAGGAGATGCCCTTGCAATCTGACAGATTTGGAGCACTTTTGCAAGAAAGAGTGGGCAAATGTTGCCAAGTCAAGATGTGCCATGCTAATTGACTATTACCCAGGAAGACTGAATGTTGTAATTAAATCAAAAGGTGTGCACACTTATGCAACCAGTTTATTGTACATTTTTTATTTTTATATTTTTTCCTCTAACAGCTTTGTTTGTTTTTCAATTGAATTGTACAGGTTATAAATCACATTAAATGTGTAAAAAGTTTTGAAATGATTTATTGTGGTCTCATTTTTTATATCACAAAACCTGGCATTTTAATAGGGGTGTGTGCACTTTTTATATCCACTGTATATGTATGTATATATATATATATGTTTGGGTGTATACAAAAAGAGATTAAAACACCCAAATATCAATGTAGCTAATGTTGACAAATAAAAGGTTGAAAAATAAATGTAAGTTAAAAAGAGTGTTTCTTCAGGGTAGCAAGTCCCAATGCACCACCTACACCACTTATTACTTATATATTCCATCTCAGAGTTCACACAATACCAGGGAAAGGGAATATTCTCCAACCCCAATATTGTAGTGAACTTGCCCTACTGTTGATAATCACCAAGCTGAGTAGACAAAACAGCTGTCGACTTTAACCATGTTTGGCTTAATCTATGGTTTATATATATATATATATATATATATATATATAT
>NC_056748.1:762605073-762610073 GCF_019279795.1 Protopterus annectens | reverse complement strand
TATACAACATGGACAGACAAATATGAGAACAGTGCTATACTAGTGCACATTTATGGTGCTGACTTGGTAGTGTCATCAAGTTCAAGCACTCATGCTCTGTAAGTGCACATAGGTATTTTGGCTCCTACCTCTGTAGATCACTCCACCTATGGCTGCACTGGTCTGGGTCAAGTCTGCATTTGAAACATTACCAGGGGACAGGTCACAGCCGCCACAAAGAACAAAAAGTGAACCAGAAGGGCTTGGCCTACCAAAAGGCATACCTCCTAGCCTTTTCAAACAGGTGCCCTACATGCTCACCAGGCTCCCTACTGAAATGTCAGCACTAAATATGCCGAGTACTGATAAGCAGAAAAAAAAAGAATGAAAACAAAGGAGGAGAGTGAATCTTGAAAATCGATCTTCTCCTTTAAATTTCTTTTTGTTGGTGGGAGGGCCCTGCACTTCCCCCTGTGGTGGTGAGATCTCCACATGCCTCAAATCTTATATATACCAACTCCAAGACTGCTATACCTCAGAGAAAAAGGAATATTCTGAAAAATGTTATCTTGGAATTAATAGATTTAAGTCTGTTCTTTTAGCCATTCAATCTCCATATTTTGGGACTCACTCTAATGGTCCCAACATTTCAAACTTTTACCTGCATGGCACGCCTTGTTATTTTGAACTGTATGACATGGTGGGTGCACATTTGCTTACTTTGGGTTATGATAATGTTCATTTGGTGATCCATCTATCACTTGCCCCCAGTGGGGCACTGTACCCATGATTATGCACCCCTCAGAGCTGCATAGAACTTAAATAATGACGTGCTATAGGTCTCTGCAAGACTTGCTTGTTACCATACCTCTGTGTCCTTATGGTGATATACTGTATGAAGTTCTGTGAGGTGATTTTGTAGTGATGACTTTGGAGATGGAAGGCTCATTTTACATGCACATGCAACAAATTGCATTTAAATTGTATATTCATGCCATTTTTCTTCTGTGTTGGATCATGACGCAGGTATTTGTATGGGACTTATGTTACTTTGTCACCACATATCTGTTCATGTACTTCTACATGCTGTACTAAAGTGCAATAAAGCTCAGTGGCTTGTTCTTTTTGTGTTATAGTGGCTGCTAAGAAGAAAATGTCAAATTTATCTGCCCAGAATATACAGTTACTTCTGGATTCCCCTGCAGAGGCAGTCCATTCCTAATGAAGTGTGGTGAGAATCATGAACTGTAGAGACAATGTGCTGAGGTTATAGTGGATTCAGTGAGTGAGCATGGCAGAGTTGTGAATAAATGCCATCCCAGGATAACAGGCATATTTTGCTTTGCTGGCAGCAATTTGAATGGCAGTTACTAAATAGATATTTTATAATCTCTGTATTAGTCAATGAACTGAATACAGGGATGGACTGTAATTTTATAGACAGTATTTAGTGAAAGGTCAGCAGCAATCATTTATATAATTTAATAAACGAGTACTTGAATACAAGATGTATGTGCAAATATAAACAGAGAATTTCCAGACTTAAGCATGTGAAAGTATAAACAGAGAAGATCACCCATGAGATGGTCGAAGCTTACTACTAGTAGGAACCTAACTGTAAATATGTACTACTGAAGGGAAGGGGGGGCAATAGATCTCATATGCTATAGAGGTCTTTCATATGGAATTCTCGCAACATAAGTAATCTTCAACTGACCTGCAATACTAGGGTCTTATATCATTTGCAGCTTACTGACTGAATACTTTATAGACTCTATCATGAATTTATGAATGACAACTGGGAATGTTATGCATAATCTAAATGTACCTAACTGAGTCTGAAAAGAACAATGGTGCTTATGGAAGTTTATATTTAATTCATTTTGTTTAATGAGTGGAAGTAGATTTTAAGCTTGTAGTCAATGGACTGAAACGTAAGAATGAATATATGAAATATATTAGTATTGTAGAAATATGAATATGCAGTAATGATGTTGATGCAATGTTAAAATGAGTATCTAATTGTAATATAAGTGATAGCAGGAGATAAAAACAACCACTTACCTAGTCCGATTTTCCAAAATAGCATAACTCCGTGTGCATGGGCAAGATTCAGAGACACCCTGTATACTGAGTAATAAATATAGCACACTACTGTGATCTGCAAACAGAGTAGAGCATCTGCTAGGAGTAATGTGTTGTGCTATGTTGTGAAGTAAATAGAGCAATGAGCAGCGGCTCACAGTGCCATTCATTTAACAGTACTGTGTACGCTTCTAGTATGGGGAGAGGTGAAGTAGATAAGATGTACAGCAAAATGGCACTGTACACTTTACTGATGACACAAGTATGCAGGGATTAGTATCTACCTGAAGGATGCACAGTATTGCAGGTTGTGTTCTCATAGTACTAAGGAGCAGTGGAGGAGTTTGTTGGGGATGGAGGTGACTCCTTGTATTAAGGGACTCTAGCTCTGCAGGCTGTGTGTGTATGATTCTAAACAACAGTGGAGGAGCTTGGGTCTGATGTCTGAATAAAAGTTACACAGCATTTCAAGCTGCCTGCACATTACTTTAAACAACAGTGGAGGTGCTTGGTAGCTTTCTAAATAAGAGGTATAGAGCATTATGTGTTCGTGGTTTCAAATACCACTGGGGTTGCTGGGAGTTGTCAGAATAAAAGGTGTATAGCTTTGTAAGCTGCCTGGCTATGGTTTTAAAAAGCACTTGAGGTGCTTGTGATTTTCTGAACACACAATGCATAACATTGCAAGCTACAAGCCTATGGTTTTACATAGAACCATAGATTGACTAGACATACTGTGACAGGAGCTAGAATTAACTTTTTTGTCAGGGATATTCTAGGAGTACTGCCTAGGAGTCATTTTTTCAGACCCAAAATGTATGCAAGTGTTGCCGGAGGGACTCTAATCCACAACTACATGATAATGTTTCTGTGTAGCTCATACCCTTATCCCTCAGTATTGTTCTGCAACAGAGAAGGGTAAGGTTACAGAGCTAGGGTGAGAAGAGGAAGAGTACAGGAGATGCTTTTGGGTAGTGGGTTATACTTGCATATTGAGAACATACCGCAGGATAAGTCTGTCCACCATTAACAGGCAGAAGATGTTCTAGGAATTGTGTTGTATGTTCAGTCTAGCAGGAACACAGCACTGTGCACACTTTGATGTACTTGAATGTTCACACAGTCTTAACTTATGGAGAAGGGAGTGGATAGTATTGCATGAACATGGGTAAACTTATGCACCAAGAACCACTGCAACTAGACCTGATTTTCGAAATGAGCAACAAAGTTTGGAAATGTTCTGAACAGCACTGTATTTATCCATTCTTGTTTGCTAGAATCTCATTTGTTTTTTGTACTCTGCGACTTTTGTATAGAGTTCTGTCACATTTTCATAAATTTTAGGCAGTACTGCTATCAGTACAGCTCCTGGCCATGGAGAAGATGAGAAGTTATAGTGTCGTTAATGTTTTAATTCCAGTGGGTGGAAATTTTATATAGGCAAGGAACCTGCTCCATTTTTTGCGTGTGTACAGAGAGAGTGTGTATGTGTGTGCATTCATGCATGCGTGCACTTGGGTGTATGTGCTTTTGCCTGCATTGAGTGTAATAGCAACTCTACAGTCAGAGATGATATAATGAGAAGAAAACTTGAACTATGTTTTGTGCACTGTATGTATGTGTGCTTTATACGTGCATTCAAAAGCTGCTTTAGGGAACCATGAGATGCACTTCTGCAGATCATACTGGACTGTCATCTGCAAAGTGATACCTCCACACATGTAATATAATGCAGTTTCTTCAGAGAGTACATGTATCACTGAATTACATTAGCACTATTATCTACGTTGTAGAATTCATTTGCATATGCCATAAGCATCAGCTGCCTGCATGGTGAGCAGCAACATATGAGTACAACAGTTTTACGTGCAATTGTTTCTAAATGAGGAGGTGGCCTTTCCCCACACTTTTTTATACACTGGACTGATTCAATGCAGAGCATGTCCTGGAATCCTGTCATTTGTTTTCTGTAGTCTGAAGATTTTAAAAATGAATGAATACAATTTAATGTTTGCATTGAATCATAATTTTCATTTATTCAAGAATTCAATGCTACCAAATACATCATACACACAGCAGATACAATTACAGACTCATAATTAAAATTATTTTTATTTTTTATTTATTTATGGAAAAATTATCTGGGAACCAGTTACTCTGCACTGCTGCCTAACTTCTCTTCCAACAGCTCCCTACAAATCTGACACCGTAGGCTGAAATAATCTAAGCTAATGTTAGTGACTTTAACTAGCTGATGTGGATTACCAGACAAGTTTGTGCAATGCATATCACAGTTGCATGATGAGATAGATAAATTCATTAAAAGTAATAAAAGCAACATATTTAAGTAACTCCCTTGTAAAATTCAATCACAATGAACTTTTCAGTCAGTCTGTCTGTCTAACTTTCTTTCTCTGTCTCCGTGGACTCCTTTGTACTGTTTTGCTTCCCCTTTAACTCATGAATTTTGTGACACTGATTTAAGGCAATGATTTGCCATGCTAGGTTTTCACAATGCAGCAGAACTGAAAACTTAGCTTATTGCAGTAATGGTTTATTTATAATGCATGCAGAATAATATGAATTTTGAGCTGTTTAGTACTAGGGTCTGAAGTTAGACCATATTAACCATATCCCCTGATTTCATGGGCACCGGAGCAGGAGTAATTGGAGAATACTAAATTCAATTTTCTTTGTTTTTATATCCTAATCATAACTGTTTTCTCTGCTTTAGCTCTAACGTTTAAAACTTCCTCAGTTTCCTTGGCAAATAAACATCAAGTTACTTCACAAATAAATCTGAGCTACGGCCAGACAACTTTGCTTCCCCTCTATAATCCTGAAAGCACTGTTGATGACAGCAAGGCCATATATTTTTATAACAGTATCATTTTCAAAGTGTTTTTCCAACATTTAGTTCCAGATTTTCAGACTAA
>NC_056748.1:762537573-762600073 GCF_019279795.1 Protopterus annectens | reverse complement strand
CCCCATTTTGTCAGGCTTTGTTCAGATTTCTTGCACTAAGAGGTTGAGAGGTATTATAGTTAGATATATATATATATATATATATATATATATATATATGTATATGTATATATATATGGTTCCCTATCAGAAGCCTGAAACACTATAAGCCTGAAAATCAAAATCCTGAAAACTATAGACTGAAAGACCAAAATCCTGAAACTCAAAATCCTGAAAACACAAATAATGCTAATATGTCACTATAAAGACACTAATATCTACCAACTGACCCTGACCCTAACCCTAACCCTGAGGTCCGTCACTATCGCACACTCACCTGACCCGCACCCTAACCCTAACTCACTTAAACTGCCCCTAACCCCAATATTTGTCACTATTGCATACATGCCTAACCTGCGCCCTAACCCTAACTCACTTAAACCGCCCCTAACCCTAACATAAAACCAACTGCACACTTACCTGAACCCAACACCACAGGGCTAACAATAGCAAAGCCACAATGACGTCAGTATGTCCATTTTGTGTTTTCAGGATTTTGAGTTTCAGGATTTTGGTCTTTCAGTCTATAGTTTTCAGGATTTTGATTTTCAGGCTTATAGTGTTTCAGGCTTCTGATAGGGAACTATATATATATATATATATATATATATATATATATATATATATATATATATATATATATATATATATGTGTGTGTGTGTGTGTGTGTGTGTGTATGCACACACACACACACACACACACACACACACACACACACGTTTATATGCATGTATGTACATATATATATATATATATATATATATATATATATATATATATAGGCTCCCTTCAGAAGCTTGAGTTTTCAGAAACTCGTAAATTCATATTGTCGAGACCATAAGTAAGTGCCCTTATAATTATACTGACTATCTGGAGAGTTTAAACAAGAGCACCAAATTTAGGTCATTTTGATGAAGTGTAGAATACAAATAAAAATTAGCCTGTCCTTTCTCACCTCCATTGACTTGTAACATTAAAAAAAAAAAAAAAAATCAGAGTTCTTCATTGTCTGGTATATGGTAGTATATGTTTTTGGTGTATTTCTGTTGTAATTCAAATGTCCATTAAAGGTGCAACTGTGAGTTTTACAATTCAGTGTTCTGTTACTTAAAACCACTGTTTATGTTTCATAGATTTGGGGCTTGTGGAATCGAGTCTTACAAATGTGATAGGTAACTGTTTTTGCTAAGTGTACATTGCTAAAGATGACATACTAGGGCCAGCACTGATGTCCAAGTTACTTCTCACAAAAAACGTGATGTGCCTCTATGAGCTCTTAGTTGTTGATGGCATGGCCTACACTCAGCCAAAAGATATAGCAAATCTACTGGCTGATAAATTCAACTGAAAACCTCCCCATCACCTCCAATTACCCTTATCAGAAAATACCCTCCACCATTCCTCTACCAGTTATCATCAAAGAATAGGTCACCACTGTGCTCTCTAAAGCTAAAAACACAGCTTTGATGGGTCATGACGATATCGCAGGATGCCTGCTAAATAGCTTAAAACAGGACATATCAGGCCCACTAGGATCTCTATTTAACCACAGCCACTGGACTAGATTTGTCTCAGTAGAGTGGAGGACAGCAACACTCATCCCTCTGCATAAAGAGGGACCATCAGCTGACACAGGAAATTACGGACCCATAAATCTTACTAGTCCTATATGCAAAGCAATGGAAAGAATAATCACTGACCTGATAAATAATGACATAGGAAACCTCCAAACACTGGACCCAACCCACTTTGTCTTTGTCAAGGGCAGGCCATGCCAACTCAGTTTGATGGACTTTTTTGAGGAAAGTCTCTAGGGCCATGGATAAGGGTAAGGGTAAAACAGTGCATACTGCCTACTTTGACCTGGGCACAGCATTTGACACAATTCCCCACTCAAGTATTATTGATAAATTCATAAGACTGGGCATGATTCCCTACGTCACCAGACAGCCAAATGGATCATGGACAGGAAATGTTGTTAGAGTGGGTGAATCCAGATCCAGCAAGAGGCCAGTTACTAATTGTGTGCCACAGAGCTCAGTGCTGGAATCACTCTTGTTCAGAATATATTTCTCTGAAGTGAAGGCTAATGTAAAAGGCCTCTGACTGACTAAGTCTGCCAACAACTAGAAGTTGGGGGCAATCAATGAATCCCCCAACTATGTAGGTAACCTTCAGAAGGGTCTCACTCAGACAAATGACTGGTGCCAGAACCATGGCCTAAATCTAAATGCAAAAAATGCATAATCATACCCTTTGGGAAGTCAAATACCCTTGCAAATTGCAACTTTAATAACACACCCCTAACTGTGGACTCAGAGGTGACAGATCTAGGTACACAGATAGCTAATAGCCTGAACTTTGACCACCGTGTGTCCACAGTGGTTTGGAAGTCCTTCTATGTGGCACAGCTTATAAGTAAAGGCACGGCATCCAGATCCAAGGAAGTTATAGTCCCATTGTACTTGGCCCTCATAAGACCAATAATCATATACAATGCACCTTTTGACGTGTACGTGAGCAGGCACTTACAACAGCTGGAGCGACCTTGGTTGTTCCTCACAAAGAAAATACAGGGTGTAAACACCATGTTCTATGCAGATAGACTAAAAGCCCTATCCTTTTACTCTGTCTCCTACTGATTATTAAGGGATAGCCTATGCCTAACCTATAAGTCACTCACAAATCCAGCCCTGATGGAACTGTTGCACATTCACAAGACTAACAGCAAGAGGGTCACCTGTTCTAGGGATCTAAACATAGTTTATGAATAAAAAAAAAACATGTTGGAGAGACAGATATGTGTCTCAAGGATTACTCCTTTTCTGGAACAGGCCTGTTATTGACATTAAACAGAGCAATTCCCTGGCTGTCTTCAGAAGTAGTTTGGATCCATGGATGGGGAATCATAAATTCACTCCTGGGGCAGTGTCTATGTCCCTTATGGACAGGAATAGGCTTTAAAATACTCAAAGGCACAAACCTAAGTCATCCTCTAGCCCCTAGGGAATCACAAATCTGGTATAATTCGGGAACATTGGCTAGGCTTGTAAGGGCTCTTAAGCTGTCAGCCTAGTAATTTGCTATAAACTATGAACTTGCGTTGTTGTTTTATCCCCAGTCTTTCTCCATGAAGTCCTTCCTGAGCTCAGAATTGACTGTGCATGGGCAGGCGAGAGAGGTTTTTTTTGGAAACTTTATTATTAATAGAAAGGCTAAACAAAAAAAACATCATAACTGCATTATTCAGCTCATATTATAACATGGTCCCTTACATGGCATAATATACAGTAAACTCTTCCATGATGCCATGCATATCATTAGTAACACTGTACAGCATAACTTGTTACCATTAACGTACATTACAGCACTCATTGTGGCTAGCATCAATTACTTTCCAAGTTAAACTCGGTCCAAATCCATTCAACTGGTCAGTGGCCAATTGGTTAATAACTACCAGTTTGCTTGTACCATAGTATCCTGATAGGGCAAATAAATTGCCACTGCTTGTTGCTTAATATCCTTCAAGATCTCTGTGATGTCCCTCATTGTTAGTATCACAGGTTTCTTCCAGTTCTTAGTGATACACTTTTTGGCTTCTAACATGACTATGTTATCCAACTGGCCACTAGACCAGGTGAATGGATTTGGACTGAGTTTAACATGTAAAATAATGCTGCTTCTTTGAAAACTTTTTTGTGTGAACACCTGTCTACTAACTGGATATGTACCTGTACTAAACCTCCCCCTTCATAACCTGACTGTCATCTTCCTCTTATATATAATTACATCTAAAATTCCTCTATCAATCAACCCTCTTTAGATAACTCAGGGTATAATTCTTGTATATTATACCCTTCACACACTTATTTTACATTTTTGTAATCTTAAGAATGCATTGCTAATGTTTGCCTTTGCATTTATTTTTCCTGTATATCTTATATATTGTCAATACTGTTAGTTTTTTTCTGTGTCTCATGGAGCTTTTCTCCCTGGGCCTCCACTGAAAATGGGCTCTCATTAGCCCAGTGATCCATCCTGGTAAACAAATGCCAATAAATAAATAAATAAATTATACTGAGTAATGCTGTATCAGTGTTTGTGAGCTCTTCATTGTCTTGATAACCCAACATCCAGAGCTCTGCAGTAACTTTCACCATACTATCCCATATGGTATTTAGCTTATGTTGTATTACTACCTTAATCAAGAAAAGTTTGGATTACTGCCAGAAAATAATCATCCTGTCTCCTAACTTGAAATGAGAACATCTCTAAGTAACTGACGAAACAGTTGGAAAAATATGAGCCTATCTAACTGGGGTATAAAAATATTTTAAACTGGCACTGCTAGCCAAAAAAAAGAAACACAAACTTTTGGTCACATACTTCGTGGAATACAAAAGCTGTGCCCATATCTGTTTAGTAATTGGCAAGTCCAGCTCCCTTTCCCAGGACAGCCTAAATGTATTTGTTTCTTACATAGGGCCAGGGCAGAAAAGTTTATACAATGTACGTATCTGTCTGCAATCAGGCCATCCCCTTCTCTCTTTACTAATATCCAAATGAGTAGTAGCAGATAATGAACTGGCCTAAGCTTTACCCATGTTTAGTCTCTGTATCTCTCTACTCAGAATTCCACATAGTTCCTTTAGTGGGTCATCTACCTAATACTGATAGGTGAACTCAAGTTGGTCTATCAATTTCCTTTCCTGTAATATTTGGGTCTAATGTCTTAGCCTAGTGCTCTAAGTGCCTCTTATTTATCTCTGACAAGGAGGGGAAAGGGCATAATACTGCCCCAGAGGGATGTCTCTTCTCCATTTTGTCAGATTAATTATATGAAAAATATCTAGAAAAAATAATAAGATTTGTTTTAAGATTTCTCAGGGGAGTGCATTTATTTGGGTCTGGGTTGAATTAAATTTTTATATAACCCTCGGAAATTACTCAACACAAGGGCATTCTCCCTCCATTCTGTGGAATAGGATTCTATAAACAATGCTATAATCATTTGTGTCTGTGTCACACTAATGCATCTCTCCATATCAGGAAGTCCAAAGTCACCTGCAAAATTGGGGAGATAATGCCTTTCTTCTCCCTTTTCATGAAATCCAAGATCAATTTTTTTTTTTAATTTCTTGATTCGTATATGAAGATTGAAGTCACTTCATTAAGTAGAATACCAATGTCAGCACAAACTGTCCAATTGCATGGATCTTCTGAAGGATTATTAATATTTTGGGGGTTTATAGTCTTTGCAAATGAAAACTTCTGGCTAGATCTGGGGAGGGGAGGAACTGTATCCTTACAGATTTTAACAGATTTTGTTTTCTAGACATTTATTTAATACTCTTGGAACTCATCACACTGTGGCAACAGGTGAAATACACTTAGCAAATCCATTTCAGAGCTTGTCAAATAAAGAAGCATATAATTTACTTAAAATGAATCTTTGTATTCCTTCCCACCCTGTCTATGAAATTATATCCCTTCATCTAACCTTGATTTGGGCTGCCAATGGCTCTTAGTAAAGACAAAAGAGAAGTGGAGGTAAGGCACAGCTGTCTAGTTCCTCTGTAAAAGGGAGAAGGAGAAATAAAGAAAGCCTCCCCCAGTTTTTACTTTTGCAGAGCAGTCCCTGCTCAGTCTGTTTAAAATATCTATCAATGAAAGAAGGAATCCCAGTCTCACTATCATTATAAACAAAAAATGTCAACTAACCTGCTAGAAAGCTTTTTCAGCATTCAAACTCGCAATCAGGAGGGGAGTTCCAGTACTGTATGCTTCCTCTAATATCAGAGAAGTTTAAAACAGATTGTCTGAGATAGTTCTTTCTGAATGAAACTAGTCTAGTGCAGGTGGAATAAGCCTAATAAACATGCCACTCATCTTTCTGCCATTATAACCATGAATAATTTATAATTATGGTTTAAGACTGATATTGGTCTATATGATGTTACTTGTGAGGGATCCTTGATAGGTTTTAAAATTGATGACATTAAGGTCTGATGCCAAGACTGAGGAGGAGAGCCACCATCCAATATTAAGTTAGCCAAATTCAGAAATTTTTGACTAAATCTCTTGTGAATCTCTTTAAATAGTTCAAAGAGTATCCCATTGAGTCCTGGTGCCTTGCCAAATGGAAGCCCGGACAGGATCCTCAAGACAAGTTGCTGCTGTTCTGGAGCTATTAAAGCCTCATATTGGCTTGATCAGAGTTAAGGAAGATCTAAATACCCAGACATCTTTCAAAAAATGAGATGACCCCCCCCTCCAGTTTTCTCACTCTTCTCTGCTTCATAAACTGCTGTAAAATATTCATGTAAGAATTTACCAGCTGAGCTGCATCTGAAGTTACTAACCGTATAACCTACCTTTAAACATTCTGACACCAGAGATGCAATACTAAAATCTCCGCACATATGGGGACTTATCAAAATCTTGCAATTTTAATGCAAGTTTTGTCTAAGTTATCTTGTAATCTATGAAGTCCTTAATCTTGGTTTACTAGGCTTTTTGTCTTTGCCCTTGCCACTGAGTTATGCAACCCATTAGAACTACACTGCTTCTCCAAAATTTCCTGCTGTAGGGAGCTAAGTTTCAGGCAAGCTCATTTCTCTAGAGGCCTTGTATATTCTCTGATATATTAAAATAATTTTTGAACAGGTGACACCATTGTTGTCTTTCTCCTATTAACTGGAGATGTCAACTATCTATTCAACTATTTAACATTGTTTTAAATGACAAAAGTAATACATTGACCTTCTATGTCTTTCTAAATTTTCTATTTGCAAAATGAAATTCAAAAATAATGAAGTGCGGCCTGATATGTGTATTGTACCATGAATTATTCTCTTAACTAAGGAGAGATATTCCTCCAACATGTAACACTTGTCAATTCTAGCATATAAGGAGAATCTACATGAATAACAAGTATATAGATTTTCAGGGAGTCCCAAATGATGATGTAAATCCTACATACCTGCTCTTTTTGAGAAAAACTTCAGTGTTTTCCCTAAGGTAGGGATATATCTTAGATGTAGACCTGAGTGTACCCTTCCTTAGAAGAAATAGTGTTCCAGTCCCCAGTCCAAAAGGACTATGCCCTCCTGGAACTGTAACCAAATTTGTGCCAGTAAAAGAAATGTACTCAGTGACATCCTAGGCAGAATATAAATACTAATAAAGGTAATAATTTGGCCACATAAAAAGCCCTTAATGGTCACATACTGTCCTTCTCGGTCTATCTGATATATAATAATTTTGAAATATTACTCCCTTCCTCATTAGAATGACTAAACCCCTTCTTCTGCCCGACTGATATGTTATAAAGTAGCCCTTATAAGTGAACCCCTTTAATTTTAGATGTTCCTTACCATCCTTGTGTGTATCTTAAAGGATAACAAAATGTGACCTAATTAGCTTGACAAAATTAAGCACCCTTTTCCATCTGACTGAATATATCAAACTATTAACATTTCATTCAACTGATAATTTGCCAGTCACACCAATATAACTGATCATCTTAACAGAAAAAAAGAAACTAAACTGACAAGGAATACTAAGCGGTTTTCAAAATAGGTTCCAAAATTTCTTTTACAATCTTTCAATCATTTTCAGCAGTAACTAGAAGAATAATTCTGTGGACATTTTATATAACTTTTACTTCCTGATTTGTTAAACCTAACAATTAGTCATACCTATTTAACTCACAAATTAAGTCATTGCAATGTTGTTCTATGGGAAATACAGCCTCCAAGAAACTCCCTGAAACATATGCATTTGGGAGCTCAGCCATAAGCCAAGACTTTTACCAAAGTATTGTCTGAACTTCTGCACCACCAAAGCACTACTATGCACTTTTAGCTTGCAAAATAATATAAACTAATTTTTTTGGAGATTTTGTTTCAGGCATTCAGATCCAGCACACTGTATCAACACTCTCCCTTATTAGAGAACAAGTACTTTGTTATTAAAACTATTTAACCTTTTAAATAAGTTAATTTATAAACATATGTCAAGTTGTCTTTAATCAGCTTCAAATTAAACAGTGTGTTTAAGAATTAAATTACTTCCAAACGCATAAGCAATTACCATCTGCTATATATACCTAGCATCCTGTACAAGAAATATTTCAGAATGCACCTTTGCAAATACATTCTTTTAAAATGATAGGTCTTTTATTTCTTTCTGTAATTCTGGTTAAAGGTCTCTCAGTGGCAAATAAATATTCAGGCCAAATGCCATTAGTATGTTGGTTATCATCTACTTTTGTCGATGCAATGCCTAAATCAACAAAATCTTCCAAGTAAGGCTTTAAGAGTGGAAATCTGGTTACAGTATACCTTCTATTACCTATAGGCATCAGTGAACCAAAGCTTTTCTTAGTGTTTGGTTCAGAAATATACACAGATGATTTGTTTCTTTTTTGCTTCCTTTTTAAAACAGATTTCTAGAGTATAAATTGCATTGCCTATCTTCTGAAGACTGTACATTTCTTAGTCTTATTCAAGATTTGTTCACCTTGTTCAAACTCTCATAGGTTCATAGGTTCATAGGTAGGTAATAGGCTATCTGCCCGAGGGGATTTATAAGCCTAGCCAGAGTGCGTCAGCTTTCACCGCCCCATTGATTAATTAACCGAGTCTCTGTCAAGAAGAGCCAATGAAGTGATCCCATGGGTGTGTTTTCTGTTACCCATCCACTCGTCAAGGTTTCTCTTGAAGAGTGTTAGTGAGGGGCTCTGCCTAATGTAGTTAGGAATTTTGTTCCAAAGCATGGGGAATCTCTGTGATAGGAATCTATCCCTCCAGCATGTTCTATTTATTATTGTGGTGAGGTTTAGCTCACTAGAGCGAGTGGCTCGCAGTGACTTGGATTTCTTTAGGTGGAGCATGTCCACCAATTCTGAGTTGGACATGGCTTTGTAAGTCAGGCAGAGATCACCTCTGAGTAAGCAATATGCCACTGAGTACAGCTGGAGTTTTTCTGGTAGGGCTGCATAGAACATATGTTTGAGACTTGTAATCCTCTTGGTGTGGTACTTTTGTGGTCATTCCAGCTGTTGGAAGTGTCTTGTGAGGTACATCCCAAACGGGGCATTGTACTCTATGATGGGTCTGATTAGTGATGAGTAGAGGGGCACTATAACCTCTTTATTTCTAGATGCGAACCCTTTAGTAATTAGATGAGCTACATAGAAGGATTTCCTAACTACTTTGGCAATATTATTGTCAAAGGAGAGATTACTAACTACCTGGGTCCCCAGATCTCTTATTACCTCTTCTGTATTAAGGGGGCTTCCACCTATGTGGTAATTCATGGGTGTTTTGTTTTTCCCAAATGGGATGACTATGCATTTTTTAACATTTAGCTTGAGACCATGACTTTGACACCAGGTGACCAGGTGTCCATCTCAGTAAGGCCCTTTTGGAGAATGTCCGTGTCAGCCGGAGAGTCAATTATGGCTCCCAGTTTGCAGTCATCGGCGAACTTGGTTAGCCATAGTTCTCCTGTGTTTGCCTGTACTTCTGAGAAGTATATGCCAAACAGTAGGGGTCCCAGGACCAAGCCTTGTGGGACACCACTTGTGACTGGTTTAGAGTCGGACCTGGAGCCCGCTATTCTTACCATGTGAGTTCTGTCTGTAAGCCAGTTGGCAACCCATTTCATGACGTAGGGGTTTATGTTCAGGCTGGTGAGTTTTTCTATAATTCCCGAGTGGGGAATTGTGTCAAAAGCCTTGGCGAGGTCAAGGTAGGCTGTGTGAACTACCTTCCCCTCATCTATGGCCTTGGTGACTGTCTCGAAGAAGTCAACCAATTTTAGTAGGCATGATCTGCCCTTAACAAAGCTGAACTGGGTCGGGTCAAGTGTTTGGAGGCTCCCAATGTCTTTGTTAATGATTTCCATGATGATGCAGTCCATAGCCTTGCAGACCAGGGTAGTCAGGCTTATGGGGCGATAGTTACCAGGGTCAGTTGTGGCCCCTCCTTTGTGGAGAGGAATAATCGTTGCTGTGTGCCATTCAATGGGCACGTAGCCTATGGAGAGGCTGAGGTTGAACAGTGTGTTTAGGTGGGGGGTTAGTTTGTTCTGTAGTTCATGCAAGATTCAGCCTGGGATGCCATCTGGCCCCATTGACGCTGTGCTTTTGGCTTTTGAAAGGGCTGTTTTCACCTGTGCATCTGTGATTTCTGGGACACTACACTTTTCCGGTATTATTGTGGGCCCTTTTGGGGGTGAGAGGGGGGCAAAGTTTGCACTGAATCTATCTGCCAGGATGTTGGCAATATCAGTGGGTTCAGTATATTTTGTGCTATTTTACACTAGCTCAGAGCATATCTGTAAGTTGCCACTTAGATTCTTGACATAGCTAAAGAAGGCTTTGTGGTTATCTTTCGAATCCTTGGCTATTTTTCTTTCAAAGTTAGCCTTGGAGGATTTTATGAAGGACCTTAGTTTCTTACTGATACTGATCAGGGATGTTTTTCCTTCTTCTGATTTGTTTTTTTCTGAACTAGTTTCCTCCTTCTATTGTATAGCCTGTTTATGGCAGGGGTCCACCAGACTGGTTTCTTTCTCTTAGGGGAGTGAGCCTTGGTTTTGCTAGGGATGGCACACATCTTAGTTGGATTATTACTAGAATACATTTTTTTTTACTTATTTTTGAGTATCAGAACAGCTGGAGTTCTTCCTTTTGTAGGGTGTGTTGTACTCCTGCATCATTTTAATATGCTGAACATCTATTGTTTCCATGGCATGCTTTTAACATCAGCAATCCTTATAGCTTTTATTTGACTAGCCATAACCCCCGCCACCATACAATGAGCTTGAGGCAATAATGAAGTTTCTTGTTTGAATACAGTCCTTTCTATTTCACAAAACTATCAGAACTGACAGGTGATGAAAGACAGACCAGTCTCAGACTCAATTAATATTGATATGTCAAATGTAAAGAAACATATCTAAAACAGGAACAACAAGACTAGCTCAGCAATTCAAAATCTTGAATATTCATTTATCGATACCAGTAGATAATACTTCTAGTTAATTGCATCAGAGACATCAGCACTTCTATTCACTTGTTGTGTTATAGGCAGCTCTGACATCTGGGTAGGCATACCAATATGGCAAAGTTATCAGTCATGTAGAAGTTTCTCTGTCATGCAATTAATTTTTAGGAACTTTAACTTCCTTCTAACTATAAATTTTGTTCTCAGTACTCCTACATGAGCTTGCTTTCCAATTTGTCTATACCACTGCTGTAATATTTTTGATTTCTTTAGCCTTATTACTTTTACTAAATAGCCATCTGCACCCGCTATAAGTTCATCTTTATGCTTTTCCATAAAACACCCATGCACAAAATTTTAGTCATGGAAACATGAAGACTGTTTCAATCTCTTTCTTTTAAAGTGAGAGCTCTTGGCACATTACAGCTATCATATTTATGTAATAATATTTAATCTTCTGCTACTTTATCATACGTCTTTTCTTTCATAACAGTAGACATTCAACAAACACATTGTCTTGCTGGTATATGGACAGCAGAGCCCTGCTACCCTCCCTCTGGCAGCCTATCAAAACCCAGAGCTCCTCCAACTGCTTGAGTGTGGGTGTGAAGGACTAAACACTCGACTGGACCAGGATTGCCTTTTAAATCCACATACAGAACCCTTTCAGTTTGCTAGAGACACAGTAAGAGAAGGACTGCTCTTCTCTTCTAGTTACCTCAGCTACAGAGCTCATATAAGAAACCATTTTGGGTTATAATTCATCTCCCTGCCTTTTTCTAGATGTGCTTATATAGTATATATTGTTGATGTGCCTATTATATCTTTTAGGAAATGTGTATGTACGTGGAGGTTTTTTTTTAACACATTGAATTATGCGGTGGTGCAGCGGTAGCATTGTTGCCTCACAGCAAGAGGTTCTCCCATTCGATTCTCAACTAGTGTGTGGGGAGTGCCTTCTGTGTGGAGTCTGCATGTCCTCCCTGTGGGTCGAGTGGCATTCTGAAAGACATGCGTGAATGGGCGTGCCTTCGTTGAAGGTTGGGCGCTGAGCTGGAAACTTGGCACCATGAAAATCTACTGCCAATCATTAGTGGACTGGAGTTCCGCTGTGGTGACCCCTAACTGGGAAAAGCCGAAAGACAACAACAACATTGAATTATCACTAAGGACAAAAGCAAACATACATTTATATAAAAGAAAACATACTCCCAGTTGCAAATATTATACATCACATGTATTATTTTGTATAATTATCATCAATCCAGCATTATATAAATTGATCAATTCCAGCCTTCCCTTAAACTTTGCACTTCCTTCAAAACATCATTCTGCAAGTATTGTTCCCACGATTCCCAATTTTTATGTAACTTGCTCATACCCTTTTTTAAAGATCCCATGTCCAGTTCTTTTATCTTATTACAATATTCAACACTTCAAATGCAGTTGGTTTAGATTCACATTTTTTTAGTAATTGCTTTTTTTGGCAGCCACAAGAATTAAACTCAACAAGGCCTTACTATCTCTAGATCCTCTCCTTACTTACACCCAGTTTTCACCATCTCTTTTTAACAGGGTACTCTGTAGGGAATTTTTAAGGTCTGCCAACTCATTACATTCCCAAAACATATGTTCTCAGTTACCACTTTCTTCTCCGTCACACCTCCAACACCTGCCATATGGGCAGCAGAGCCCTGATACCCTCCCTCTGGCAGTCTATCAAAACCCAGAGCTCCTCTAACTGCTTGAGTGTGGGTATGAAGGACTAAACACTCGACTGGACCAGGATTGCATTTTAAATCCACATAAAGAACCCTTTCAGTTTGCTAGAGACACAGTAAGAGAAGGACTGCTCTTCTCTCCAAATTATCTCAGCTACAGAGCTCATATAAGAAACCCTTTTGGGTTATTATTCCTCTCCCTGCCTTTTTCTAGATGTGCTTATATAGTATATACTGTTGATGTGCTTAGTATATCTTTTTGGAAATGTGTATGTACTTGGAGGTTTTTTTAACACTTATTGAATTATGCGGTGGTGCAGCGGTAGCGTTGTTGCCTCACAGCAAGAGGTTCTCCCATTTGATTCTCAACTAGTGTGTGGGGAGTGCCTTCTGTGTGGAGTCTGCATGTCCTCCCTGTGGGTCGAGTGGTATTCTGAAAGACATGCGTGAATGGGCGTGCCTTCATTGAAGGTTGGGCGCAGAGCTGGCAACTTGGCACCATGAAAATCTACTGCCAATCATTAGCGGACCGGAGTTCCGCTGTGGTGACCCCTAACTGGGAAAAGCCGAAAGACAACAACAACACTGAATTATCACACATGACAAAAGCAAACATACATTTATATAAAAGAAAACATACTCCCAGTTGCAAATATTATACATCACATGTATTATTTTGTATAATTATCATCAATCCAGCATTATATAAACTGATCAATTCCAGCCTTCCCTTAAACTTTGCACTTACTTCAAAACATCATTCTGCAAGTATTGTTCCCACGATTCAAAATTTTTATGTAACTTGCTCATACCCTTTTTTAAAGATCCCATGTCCAGTTCTTTTATCTTATTACAATATTCAACACTTCAAATGCAGTTGGTTTAGATTCACATTTTTTTAGTAATTGCTTTTTTTGGCAGCCACAAGAATTAAACTCAACAAGGCCTTTACTATCTCTAGATCCTCTACCCAGCTCAAAAAAATCCTCTCCTTACTTACACCCAGTTTTCACCATCTATTTCTAACAGAGTACTCTGTAGGGAATTTTTAAGGTCTGCCAACTCATTACATTCCCAAAACATATGTTCACAGTTACCACTT
Source organism: Protopterus annectens (assembly GCF_019279795.1). Taxonomy (NCBI): domain Eukaryota; kingdom Metazoa; phylum Chordata; order Ceratodontiformes; family Protopteridae; genus Protopterus; species Protopterus annectens. Next base: position 762,586,195 of record NC_056748.1, on the reverse strand, counting down.
TCTTCTCCGTCACACCTCCAACACCTGCCATATGGGCAGCAGAGCCCTGCTACCCTCCCTCTGGCAGTCTATCAAAACCCAGAGCTCCTCTAACTGCTTTAGTGTGGGTGTGAAGGACTAAACACTCGACTTGACCAGGATTGCCTTTTAAATCCACATACAGAACCCTTTCAGTTTGCTAGAGACACAGTAAGAGAAGGACTGCTCTTCTCTCCAAATTACCTCAGCTACAGAGCTCAGATAAGAAACCCTTTTGGGTTATTATTCCTCTCCCTGCCTTTTTCTAGATGTGCTTATATAGTATATACTGTTGATGTGCTTATTATATCTTTTTGGAAATGTGTATGTACTTGGAGGTTTTTTTAACACATCGAATTATCACTCAGGACAAAAGCAAACATACATTTATATAAAAGAAAGCATACTCCCAGTTGCAAATATTATGCATCACATGTATTATTTTGTATAATTATCATCAAACCAACATTATATAAATTGATCAATTCCAGCCTTCCCTTAAACTTTGCACTTCCTTCAAAACATCATTCTGCAAGTATTGTTCCCATGATTCCCAATTTTTATGTAACTTGCTCATACCCTTTTCTAAAGATCCCATGTCCAGTTCTTTTATCTTATTACAATATTCAACATTTCAAATGCAGTTGGTTTAGATTCACATTTTTTTAGTTATTGCTTTTTTTGGCAGCCACAAGAATTAAACTCAACAAAGCCTTACTATCTCTAGATCCTCTACCCAGCTCAAAAAAATCATCTCCTTACTTACACCCAGTTTTCACTATCTATTTCTAACAGAGTACTCTGTAGGGAATTTTTAAGGTCTGCCAACTCATTACATTCCCAAAACATGTGTTCTCAGTTACCACTTTCTTCTCCGTCACACCTGCCATCTATCTGAGAAAAAAAATTTGGGAGTCTGTTTGGGGTATAAAAACACCTAGGCAAACACTTACAAGCAAAATACTTTGTTGTATATTTGGGAGCTATACATATGGCCTCCCATTGTTTCCTTGTGAATTGGTTATCCAAACTCTCTTCCTAATCTTTTATAACCTCCCCTGATTGATTCCCATAGTTATGAGGTATTTTAAATGCCATACTAATTATCCCTTTTTTAAAAAGCAGCTTCTGCTCTAAATTCAATTGAAAACTCTACCAGAGCAGGTCTTTCATGTACTGGAGTTTTATTTTTCTTACAGTATAAGAGTTATACTGCTTATTTTAAGCTAATTCTAAGTTTCTGAGGGTTTTTAAGCATTTGAATGGGGTTTAGGGCCATTGGTGAAGGTTTCCCTGAGTTTCTACACTAAGGCCATTTCAATACAGTTCCTCTCAATGCCTTGTGCTGTCAGAATCACAAGTAAAATGTGGCCGCTGTTCCTGTTCATTTAAAGTTTGTTTTCAAAAGTTTTGACTGGAAAATATGCTGTTTTTACAGTATTTCTTTTTGATTGCTATGATTATTTACAACAATTGAGTAGATATGCATTGTTTTCATTTAAATTGCTATTTAAGCGTCATTTTGTTTGTGAAACATTTATGACAGGAAATTTTCTTAAGTTTATTTTACATTTTTTTGTTTAAGGCTATTTTAGGCTGTTTCTATGTATGCAAGTCTGAAACTAGCATTTATCAATTAAATATGAGGATCTTTGTGACATGTATTTTGCACTTTATGTTGGTATACTGAAATTGCTGTCTTTTTTCTCACTGCAGCTTCAGTATAGTATCCCTATTGAAATAGACTTCAAGTTATTATTTAGTGGGTGAATAGTGAGTTTTGCCCATGTTGTACTGGATTGACTTTACAACCAGTACTTTGTATTGATAATGGCTAGTTTTTGTCCCCTGATTTGATGGACTCAGATATGGTGCCACCCAAACCATATACCCCTTTGCACATAAAAAAACAAAAATAAATGAAAAAATATGCCTCACCCTATGGCTTGTAACACCATAGTAGTTTCAGCCTTGGACAGGCTTTGGACCACTTGCCTTCTGTTACCTCCAGGTCCCTTGATATAGTGTTAGTACAACAATTGTGCATGACATGAAGGTCCGACACATCCTCTACAGCTGTACAACTACTTTCTTGAGGTATGGGAGAAACAAACTCTTTAGGTGCAGGGGAATTCAGGGGTGCAGAATCTCTTGCCAGTGTTGATATGTCTCACCTGGGTGACTCTTCTACAAGTGTAGTACATTCAAAGTAGAGATTGAAGACCCAACATATGGTAGGGCAGCAGTCTCTGACTAGGTCCCCTCCCAAGATGGTGGCTTTAGCTAGATCCTTTGCTCAATCAGTTGATTATGGGGGTGAATACCCAGGCTTTGACTAATGCCAGTGATTCATTTAAGGATCCTGCTTTTAAATGGGGTACAGTGTATTAGGTTTTGGACCTGTCAGAGTGAGATCAATCACTTTCCTGTGATGATGATCAGGTTCAGGAATCCAAACAGAGATTTTATTTTACCCAAATGCTGACTAGATAAAGGGATATATTCAATTGGGAGCAATCTGTGGTTGTCTTCAAGATCGGCAGGGCTTAAAATCTCTTGGAGGATAAGGCTCTGGACATGATGACCTTTCCTCAACTGATCCCAGAAATATGCAAATGTCTAGAATCTCAGGTAAAGAAGCTGACTTTGTCTAACACAGTGGCTTTTAAATCATTTAATGACCAGTATTTTATGTGGAAGTTTGTGTTGAGATGTGTGTATAGTTTAAACAAGTTTGCTGCATCTTGACCTGCTGAGCATAGGGTCCATGTTAAAGTTATCATTTAAAATGTTTTTTCAGGCTTCAAAACATGTTTTAAAGAGTGCCTTGCAGAAGGCTGATACTACTGCTAGAAATGCAGTGTCTTCAGTGGTGATAGGAGGTATACTTGTTTGCACAGCCAGAATTCTTCTGGTGAGTTAAAAAATGAGATTTTGAATGCTCCATTTGAGTCTGATTGTGTATTTGGTACAGCAGCTAATCAGATCCTTAAACACTGGGATGACAGAGGTAAACTCATGCAAGAGGTATCAAACATGTTTCATATTTGCAAATTCCCCTCCTTTAAGGAGGATACTTTTCAATGACCTTCCATACAGAAGTCCCAGGCTAACAAAAAACAAGACAAGAAAAGAAAATGGCAGGATGAGAACCCTATCAAGCCTAACAAGAGGGATCCTTTTTCAAAGTAGATATCCACCCTTCCAACTTATGATGATGAAGAGGCATGGCACCTATCTTTCTTAAGTCTTCCTTCAGTGGCACATCTCTAAATGTAGCTCTCAACAAGGCAGCAACTTGGCTATCAGTAGCTTAAAACAAGTGGCTGCTCAACATTGTCTGCAGGGGCTACATATGGGAAAGGAAAGAACTTCTGACTGTGTTCAAAGGGGTTCCCCCTCATCCACCAGACTTTGTTATTCCATCCTCTTATCCAGCAAATGCTAGACTCAGGGGTTATAGAGCTGGTCCTTCCTTTGAAAAGGATGAGAGGTTTCTACTAAACAATTTTCATGGTTTCCAAAAAACAGCTGCAGTGGAGACTGATGTTGGACCTTTTACTTTCTAAATACCTTTGTTAAGGCCCCCAAGTTCAAGATGTTTACTCTGTGGACAGTGCTTCCTCTGTTGACAGATCACTTCTTCATAGGGACCCTGGACTTGAAGGATGTATATCATCATATTCCCATTGCTTACTGCTTCAGGAGATTTTTGAGATTTGTTGTGTTTGGTTCGCACCTTCAGTTTTAGGTATTGTTCTTTGGACTGTCTACTACACCTCAAATGTTTAACAAATGCCTTGCCATGGTAGTGACCCATTGGACTCTGGGCATTCACATTTTTCCAATGACTTACTGATCTGTGCAGAGTCTGTGCCCAGGTGATTGTGGAATCTCTAGAGAAGGTCTTAGCCTTACTCTCCCAGCTAGGGTTCAAGTTGAACCTCTGGAAGTTGTGTCTGACACCTTGACAAAGACTAGTCTTTCTGGGGTGCTTAATCAACTCCCACAAGAGAATGGCCTTTCTTCCAGAAGACAAGATCCTGTCCTACCAATCAGTTTTTCTGGAATTCTCCAAAAAGAATGTCATCTTGGCAAGGGAATTCCTGAACATTCTTAGACTGATGGCATCAATGATTCTCTCAGTACCACTGGCTCATCTTCACATGAGAAACTTTCAATAGTATGCCCAACATGTTTGGACTCAGCACCTTGACTCCCTGGAATCCCAGTTGTTGGTATTGCCCTTCATTAGATGAGAATTACAGTGGTGGATAGAGCAGCTGAGCATCAATTAGGGTGCCAGTACAATCTGTCCAGACAGATTTGTCTGACTTCCCTTGGGAAGTTGCGTCAGTAGAGATGCAAGTGCAAGCCACTTGGAGGCCCACGCACACAGAGAAGCACAGCAATATCAAGGAGATGTTAGCAGTGATTCATACTGTTGGACTCTGGGTCCTCTCTTGGTTATTATGGTACCTGAACAAATAAGGGAGTACAAGGTGATACCCTCTGTGCGAAATGGAAATGATGGCCTGCACAGCCCATCAGAGCAGGACACTGTGGCAGACAGACTAAGCAGATCTCAAGCAGACCTGCACGAGTGGAAGCTGAAGGCACTGGTGTTCTATAATCTAGTCAAGTTGTGGGAAATTCCTAAAATAGATCTGTTCACCTCCTTTCAAACCACACAACTGGAGAAATTCTGTTCCAGACATCTTTGGATCCATGCTTGGAGGACAGAAGCATTCTCTTTCCTTGGATAGGAATGCTCCTGTTTGTGGTTCCACTATACCGCTCAAACAGTAATATAAGAAATCTGGACAAAGCCATTAATAATGGACTTAGAATAACAGATTTTGGGTTAATGTGCATTTTCTGAAAGATATGAAGGCTGAAACTCAAAACTCTGCCATTATTTTGTAATCTCAGTTTTCAATGATTTTCTAGAAAATCACACATTTTATGTGGAATAGACCAAATATGTGAGGCAAGAATCTGGACAGTTAAGTGGTATGGTTTCTTCCCTTTCTACTGATTCAAAAGGTACTTATGAAGGTTCAGAAAGAAATGCCAAAGGTCATTGTGGTGGTCGCCAGTTGGCTCAGGTAACCTTGGTTCTCCCTTTTAATTGATCTGGGGCAATTGCCACAGACCTTCTCACATTCTACATTTGCTCACACAAACTCAGGGGTGACTGGTGCACCCCAGTTTGGAAAATACTTCAACTAACAGCATGGATGATTCAGTACTGACTCTGGTTAGGCACATGTTTCATGAGGATGTGCAGCAGGTGTTAAAGGAGGCCCGAAAACCTGCTTCTTGAAAAACTTATGTTTACCAGTGGATGAGATTTTCTAAGGGTGCTTAAATGGAAACAGAGAGTCCACTGAGGTTAATATCCTCTGGGCCTGAAATATTTATGTCAGCTATTTCAGGATGGATTATCATATGCATCCATTAAGGTGCATTTACTGACCAGCTCTGCTTGTCTGCCCATGGGCCCCTCTTTTCCTTCTTCTCTTTTGGTGAAATAGTTCATGAAAGGAGTTTTGCATATGAGACCTCCCTCACAAGCAAATTTCTCTTTCATGGGATCTGAAACATGTTCTTGAAAAATTGACCTTACCACATATCAAACTGGCAGGTCAAGCTGATCTCAAATTATAAAACATGGAAAGCTGTTCTGCTTATTGGTATGACATCTTCAAGGAGAGTTTCTGAGCTGCAAGCTCTCAGGGAGGGACAACTTTGCCTGATTTTCCACAGGGATAAGGTAGTGTTACACACTTATCCTTCTTTCATACTGAATGTGGTCTTAGAATTCACACTCAATCAATCTGTTAATCTTCCTGTATTTTTTTTCAGAACATAAGTCTAAGGGAGAAAGGATACTTCATACCTTGGAGGTGCACTGTCAGCACAGGTATTACCTTGACAGAACAAATCCCTTTAGGAAGGCTGAAAGGCTTTTTATTCCCTTCACAGGGTTAAAGGAGGAGCACTCTGTCTCTGATAAAACCATTGCCCATTGGTTGTTCTCTGGTATTGTGTTTTGTTACAACAATCAGAGGATGGCAATTCCAGACAAGGTAAAGACCCATTTCACCACGGTCTTTTTCTCTTCAGTGGCTTATTGGAAAAGAGTGGATTCTAGATGTATTCTACAAGCAGCAGCTTGGTCCTCTGTCCATATGTTTATAAAATACTACAATCTAGTTACCTTTTTCCAAATTCAGAGCAGGTGTGATGTCCCTGCACTGGCCCAGTAATCAAGGAGCTTCAATCCTCACCAGTGGCAATAGTGAGGGACGTACACAATGGGAAGATGATAAGTACACACACAGAAAAGTGTAATTTCTCTTAAGAGCACACAGAGATCACAGTGCTTCATGTCTCTGCCCAAGTAGCTCACACACACACACACACACACACACACACACACACACACACACACACACACACACACACACACACACACACACTCTTTGAGGTTTGATTTATATACAAACCCACACACTCCTGGCAAAGGCTGGCACAGGTTTACTAGCTATGTCCCCTTCTGCCCAGACTATAAGGTAGTTTTCACTGCCACCAACCACTCTTATCAACTACTTAATGCCCTTAACAAAGTGTTTCCCATCCTACTGTGTAACGTTACTATTAATCCAAATGGTAGTCTCACCAAGACTTGCAAGGCTATTTAGGAGTGGCCTGTACAGTGTAACCAAATACATATGCAAGTACTCTGAGAGCTTAAATATGTCTCACAAATATCACCACAAAGATAGGTTTAAATATATCTAATAATAAATAACAGAACAAGACAATACTCAGTAAATAAACACAGTAACTTCAGAGTTCAAAGTCACAGGAAATATTTTAAAACAACATTGCAGGACAGTCTCAAATAAATACAGGAAGCACCTAAACTAATCTTTACTATATTCCTATCTACATCTAAAAGAGATATTATGCCCTAAATTTTACTTACAGCAAGGTGAGTGCAGATGCTGATGATGAGTGGATGTTCTTGCTAGGTCCAAGACAAAATGCAAAATGCCCAGTCTCTCTCTGAGAGTGTTTTTAAATTAATATCAAATATTACTCTGGGTTAGCTTGGATGGCATCACTTTTTGTCAGCTGACTTCAGTTCCTGGCTAAACCCCCATTGTTAGTAACAAACAGAATTTAACATCTGTGTGTGAAAAATATATAGCCTTCAGATGTTTACAGCTGCTAGAAGATATAAAATAATAAAAAACTTACAAAACAATGCAGAAGGCACCCTAGATCTCGACATTGTATCTGCTACACTGAAACTGAAAGAGAACTTTTATAGCACAATTGTAAAGCAACTTAATTTCAACTTATTTTCTTGAAGTTTTGCAAGTTAACCATTTTATGTTCTAGTTTCTACTGTTAAAACATACATTTGCACAGGTATATAGTTTATATGGATTTCTGTTCTAAGTCAGCAGGGTATGCTGTGGTTAAATTTTAGTTCAGTACATAACATACAGTTCTGTGTAAATCATATCAAGATTCACAAATGACATAGAATTACTTACACAATTCTAGATAGCTGAGCTGGCAATATTTCCCTATATCACAGCAGGCTTGGTGAAGGCTGTTGTCCATGGGCTCGTGGACCCTTATCCTTCCTCTTCCAAGGCTGGGTAAGCTTTGGGAATCTACCCATATACCAGTAAGACAGTGTCTTTGTTGAACATAGTACAGTTATACAAGTCTTATTTACCTGTAACAGTAGATGTTTGTAGAACACACTGCCTTACTGCAGTACCCACCCACCATCCCCCTTTTGTTGGCTATATATAGTTTGTTGTTGGAGGTGATGATGAGTTTTGTTCAGCAACCTTGTTTTGTTTTGATTTTTTGTGTGTATGTGTGTGTGTGTGGTTTTTGATTTGGAGCAGTAAGGGTCACAAAGCTTGCGTTTTCATCTCCTGTTTCTGTTGGAACCTAGAAAACTGAAAGGGTCCTGGCTATGGGTTTGAAGGGCAGTCCTATTCCTGCCAAGTGATTGTTCCTTCACACCCACAGACAGGCAGTGAGAGGAGGTCTGAGCTTTGATATACTGCCAGAGTGAGGGTAGCAGGGTTCAGATACTCATATGCCTATAGGGCAGTGTTTCTAGGAACATCTACTGTTAAAGGTAAGTAGAACTTATGGAACTGCACTTTATAGGATATCTTGAAATCTGTTAAGCAATATTATTTCTTATTTTTTATAATAAACTATGAATTGATAAGGTTGTAATCTCAGTTACCACTTTTCTATTCTAAGTAGTTGTATAAGTGAAGGCTGTTAAAATGTACAGTTACACTTAATATAGGCATTGTGACAAGTGATGGACTGAGTGTCATGATTCATTTTCCCCACAATCAGATACATTTTATGTGGGGTGTTTTTAATACAAAGCTTTTGTAAACTTTATATTAAAACACACCCACATCATTTTTCTTTATCCCTTGATGACATCATCACAGAAATACTGCTGGAATATATCCATGCAATTTAATGGACATGATCCTGCACATGCATGATGTTATATCCATTAATGTCCATTAATATCTATGGCTGAATTTTGATGCTATTCCATTACTGCCATGAGTGAGAGCAAAGTTCACTGATGACCCTCACCTCATTAATGTCAGGATGAGAAAGTAGCATTTTATAAAGGAATTAATTTGTTCCATCCCCTGTTTAGACTGATGGGAAAATGTTTCACAGCATTGGAACCATCATTCATCGTGGTACAAAAGCTAATAGTAAATGTGACTGTACACTTTAAAAAATGCTTCAAGTGTTTTTTGGGGAGTTATTGATATGAACTGTTTCCAAATAAAGATTTGTGAAAATATTCACAAGCTCATGCTATAATTATTACTTATTTTTCTGTTCATGAATTTTGTTTTTCTTTCATAAGCTATCACTTTCTTTTGATCAGTTCCTTACTATTTCCAGTTGCTTCTGGGCTTGCTGAATTTGCATAAACCTCAAATAATATTTTATAGTTTTGAGTTATATTATGAAATCATGATGTTTGAACCTAAACCTTGTTTTTATTGTTCAAGGGTTTTCTGATGTCTTACTGCCCATTCAAATTGACTGACTTTATTAACTGACTGCCTTAAAAATGTGGTTATTGTCATAAAGTCATCAATGAATATCAAGCTACATTTAACTATAGCTTATCCTAATTAACACAGAAAGTCAGTCACTACAAAATTACTTCATTGATCTCAAGTCATCAAAAAAAAAAAAAAAAAAAGAAACTGTCCTCCATTTGTGCATATTGAAAAACAAAAAAAAAACATTTTTGTGGAGAATGGGTCAAGCTTACCTGAACCTTCCACCCTCAAACTTATGCATACCATATCTAGGGAGAAACTTCCAAAATGAGTGCTGATCATTCTCAGACATCACTCTGATGTAAGATAATTAGTCAAGTGATTTCAAACAGACCAGTTCTGAAAAAACACAGGAAAGCCTTTCATAAACCTAGAAAACTTTTTATTCTTTTGCATTGTATAGCAGGGCATGCAATATAAAGCCTTTACCTTATTGTGATCAGCTGATACCCCCTTTCTTGGGAAAAAAAAGCAAAGCACTAGAATAGGTAGTTATTAAACTTACATTTCTCTATGTTTCCTTATTCTAAACACCTCTGTGTGGTTGCAGCTGCCATTGTGCCCAGGGCCAGGCCATGTCTGAAAAAGGTCTAAGGAATAGCCTGTCGATCGGGTTAACAAATAAATAAAAATTATTTTTGTTCAGTATTAATCTATTTTGTTTAACCTGTTAAATACTTTTTCTTTGACATTAATCAGGTTCTTGGGTTTGCCATATGCAATGCTACAATGTAACTTTTCACATTTTGTATTTTGTCTTATATAAATTGATGTATGAAATGCTGAACTTTCCCAAATATTACTTTTATATTCTCCATCAGCCCTATGCAAATTTAACATGAAGCAGTACTTCTACCTACTGATCATAATTACACCTGATGATAACCTGACCTCAAACCAAGTTTATTGGAAATGAAGGTCTCCTTAATTCGCCATTGGTGTTGGAATTTTTTCATTTTGGTGGGATATCAATAGCTGAAAACCACTGTGTTGGCCCTATTACTTTTCCTCTGATGTTATTTTCCTTTACCTATTTTAATTCTTTTTCAACTTTCTTTCTTAATTACAATAGCATAGGCAAAACTACTGGGGAATTTCCCCATTCGATAGTGCCAAGGTCAAACAAGATATAAAATCCTGTGTCTAACTCTCACCTAATTAACATCTCTCTCATCACTCTAACATCTTTCTTGCATATCTGCACTTCCATTACTAGTCATGTGATTTGTTTTGTGTTTTACATATTCACCATGCTGCCTTAAATGTGCATTGCTGGGCACAGCCTTTCTTGTTATTGTTCCATGTTACAATCTCTCATAAGCTAGGTCTTTGGTGATATAGGATGGTACCTGTCCCAAAACATCTGAAAATGCAAACGATTTCTTGATCATGGCTATACATACATGGCTGACTGAGCTCTAAAAGTACAAGGCAATTGCAGTCTTAAAATGGAAGTGAGTGATTATAGGTAGAACACATAAATCACAGTAAGAACATGTAAAAAGAGCTTTTCACTGTATTCATCTTGGGCATTCATGAAGAACTAATTTAGGACAAACCATCTTGTTTCCCTTTTTAAGAAAGAACATAGAGTGCCACGTGTTTTCCCATAATGCAAATTCCTTGCTCCAGGCTCCAACACCAAAAAAGAAATGAAAGCATCAAACCATTTTTTTTTTTTGAGGCTTGTCCCTATGCTTTGCTATGAGAAATCTCAAACTACAGAAGAATTTCCAGCTATGCTCAAAGTATAACTGCATCAAATATTAAGCTAAGAAATGTTCCAGCCTTTGAAATACAGGCCAAGTTTTTTTTATCAAGAGAAGGGAAATGTGCATCCTACTGCATCACCAGAAGTATTAAGTAAATGACATACAAGAGAAAAAACAGAAATGCATTATAACCTTATATACCACTCTTATTTAATCAAAAATACTGGACGCTACACTCATTCTTTCTGAGATTCTGCATTGTCAAATGGATTAACATAACTGCCATATATGTTTTCCTCCTGCAGTTAAACTCATCTGTGCACTGTTTCTTTACTCCCAAGGTAAAACTGCTGGGTAAGAATCTCCCTCCTTCTAGTACCAGAGGCTAGCAAAAGAAATCTTCAACCTGAAATTTACCTAACATCCTAGAGCTGATTGTTAATTTATTGCTAGCTAACTATCATTAGTGCTATATTCTGAAGGCTGACTTTCTTACATGTTTTGCTGCTGTTATTGAAAAAGCTAGTATTGTAGCAAGTCTACACTACTGCTACAAGCAGAAAACAGTGATTGGATTATATCCTGACAGATGCCTTTAATAAGTAAAATAGCATCAATGGACATTTTGCAATGTAATGCAAACTATTCCTTTCTTCCATAGCAACACTCCTATTGCATAGCAACCCATTATATATTTGCATGATTTTTCTCCCAAAGGCCTGCAGTTTATTCAATATTCATTCATCTCTGAATCACAGGTTAAAGCTTGGTACTTATTTCCAAGTACCAGTCACTTTAATGTGAGGGTTACAAACCTCTGCTGAGCAACTTATTGATGAAAGTAAAGCAAGTTCCACATGGTCAGTAATGAACTGCATATTTGAATATTACTGTACTTTAGTCCAAGAAGTCACAATAGAAACCTTTTGTCAATGATTGAAAATAGATATTTTAGCTAAACCAGATGTTATATTAAAATGGCTAGTGCTGCATTATCAGTGGTTTACTAAGTGTCTAAATGAAGGTTCGTCTAATCATGAAGCCTTCTGATTTGGACTACTGTCGGCATTTGTATATGTATGTCTACATCTTGTTATCCTGTAGTTCTGAATGACCCCATTGTTACTACAATCTATGAAAATAAACCAGTAAATGTGATTCATTCATTCATTCTGCAACAACTGTTTTATCATAATTGGGCCTGTAAGGGGGCTAGACTCTGTACCAGTACCAGCAGGCATAAGACAGAGAATTATTCCTGGATGGGATACATATGGAGAAGGTTGGCATAATGGTTAAGCTGTTTACTTTACAGACACAAGGTGCATAGTTTGATTCTCACATGGGATAATTGTCTAGGCTTAAAGTGTCCCATAAAGGCAGTTATCCTAGTACTAATCTATAAACCTATGTACACACAAACACACACACACCTGAGAGCAGTTTAGAAGATCCATAATTCATCTTTTGGTATGCCTTTTAGATATCAGAGGAAACTGGAGACCACAGAATAAATCATGCAGACATACAGTGGGCAAGCAGACACCACAAAGAAGGCACTCTCTCTGGGAAATGAACTAGCGACCATGTGCTGTGAAGTAATATTACTAACCACTGTGCCAGCTTAAAATGGCAACAAAATATCAGAACATATACCTCTAATTCAGCTTTTATTTAATGAATATCTGTATTTTCTTTTGTATGCTTCTTTTCTGGCACCATGTCCTCCCTGCATATATTGAATCCCACCCCCACTAGACCCATTCTTTCTTCCTGCTTTCTGACATTTAATGACACAAGGTCCAGGATGCAAATGTTGGTGATAATAGGTAGCAATCTCTTGAGAGGAGGAGTGTCAGGAAATTTTACTTCCTCTCCTAAGCACTATTTCTCTTGCTCAGTAGGTACAGAATAATGCTTGATAGCCTAGGCTCTCACATAGGGTTAAAGTTGCACATGACAACTACGTGTAGTTAGAAGGGATACACTGTCACACCTACAGTGGGGTGCATACCAACTCCACCTCCAGAAATGAGTATGCTAGCATCAGATTCTCACTTCAGACATTTCCCAGCTAGCTTTTGCAGTGCCCTGGCCCCTATTCATACTTAATTTGTCTGGAGAATATTTGGAACTTTATTCCTCTATACCACAAAGCTGGCTTATGCTTATTTATCAATTGATATATTTTTATTGTTCATTTTGTAACTAGAAAAAGGGACATCTTCAGGGAAACTTAATCAGGCACACCTTAGGCCATTAAATGTGCCAAGTAAGGCAATATTTTAGCCAAAATTTAGAAATCAAGTTAGACAGAAACTCTAGTGTGTTTGTTATTGAAGTGTAAGCAAAATAGTTGAATCTTTTCACATTACAGAGTGAAACAAACTGTTACAAAGCAACAAGCCAAAGGTAGTGACGAAATGTGCAGTATACTGTAGGCCTACATAATGAAAAATTAACTACCTGTAACACAAAAGCCTTGGACTGTTATCCTGCTAGTAAAACAGTTATAGCCACTCTCCCTTTTGCCATAGTAGGAGTATGCCAGTCTGTAGGTTACTAAAAATCTTCAGCCAAATCATCAGCAGACCTTTCCAATTAACAGCTTGGCTATTCATTGCAGAAAGTTGTGGTTTCTTTCCTCACACAGGCACCTGGATTTATATTCTGATACTACTACTGCAGTTAAGTGTGAGGGATATGCTGTAATGGCGGGATGCTATCCTTCAAAACAGATGTTAAACTAAGGTTGCATCTCATCTCCTACCTGAACACAGATGGTGATGCTGAAGATACTTGTGAGTGCTGGAAAATAGTTGGGATTATGAGGTCCTTTGATATCATTTCAATACTTCTTCCCTTGGTTCATCTGAGCCTCCTGTATAAAACTCAACAAAAACTAGGCTCAATTAAAGTAACATTGTGAAGAATATGCAAAAAAGATTCCAAAAGAAACTGCCAGCCAAAGCTTTTGTAAGTATGAATGAAGTACTGGAAATTAGAACATTCTTATAACATAGTACAAGCCAGATGTCTATAGAAAAGGAGCATAGACACAATGAGTTTAGTTACTTTGCATTAGAAAATACTTTCTTACTGAAATTTGAGTATCTTCATCAGTTACTGACATACCAGATCTATAATCTGAAAGATAAGGACTTGTAAAATATTTTGGTGCCTCTGCCATGTCATTGTGTGACACATTATTTTTACAGCATATACGTAGCTCATACAAACATGGAAAAACATGGGAAGTGAAGCCAGAATTTTATATGACTGTTAACCTTCTGCAGAAATTGGAAGACAGCTTCTCTCTTCCCCTTTTTACCTGTTTGTTGACATGCTTATTAAGACAGAAGCCATTATTTGGGGTCAGATAAATGTACTGTTCTGTTCTCATTCTTAATTTAGTTTTACACTTTACAACTAGGCTGCCTGATAACATTTCGTATGTAATGAAATCATGCACTGTGGATTTCAGTCCAGTCCTTAACTGTGGGGTAACAGATTACTGGGCATCACTCTTCTTGCCTCTGAAAGGGAAAGAGCTGATATCAGAATGCCTTATCCCTTCTAAGACAAGGCATTGTTTAGCTTGTTGTCCACAAACAGCATTTCTTCTGTTATGTACTGGCTGTGTAACTGAATGAGGCCATGGTATAATCATTTATTTCTACGGTCTTTTCTACTTGCAGCCCTTCTGGTACTCCTACTGGTGGTTTCCTTTTTTCTAGTTTCTATACCACCAGCCTGCTTAGTCTGGCCACCTCCATCTTTCCTGTATCTGTTTTGATCTTTTGCAGCCCCTCAGTACTCATCTTCCTTATCTGATGTCCCAGAAACACTGTTACTCCCTACATCAGGATCCTTATTGAAATGTTGGGAATCATAATACTGAGTTCTGAAAAAAGGCAGAAAATATATGAGTGACTACAGAAAATTGCTGTTCTCCTTTAAAATTGTTTTTTTTTTTTGCTGGGGAGCAAACCTCACTGTACCTCACACCCTTCAAACTTATATATACCAGCTCCAAGATGATAATACGTTGGAGAAAAGGGAATTATCTGAGAAATGGCAGTCTTAGACTTAGTATATGTAGATCTGGATTTTCAGTAATTCAGTTTCTGCATTCTAGGACTGAGCATTCCCAGTCCTGATATTTCAAATGTTACCATACATCGCTATGGTTGAGGATAACTATATGTGCATAGATCTTGAGATTTTTCAACCATTTCTCCTAATCATCTTCTGTTGCTCTATCAACTGGTTGCTCTCTTGCAATAAATTCTGTGCTCATCATCTGAATGTTATGGTGGGATACACCTGCCGTCATCTGAATCTTCTGTGCCATTGTCATTCCGCTCAGTGTTGGATATTTGAAAATTTCTCAGAACTCTGTTAATGATTTGACATCCATACTATAAAAGGAAAACCTGCCAGCTCTGTCCTTCAAGCAGTGCCATTACAATAGTTGCGTAGTAAACATATGGCTAAGGTTAAGTGAGGTCAATGGCTTTGAACTTTGTGAGAGGTGTACCTTTTCTGCCTTCAGGCAATTTCTTAACAGACTTTATAGGTGTATTTAGTTAATTTACTAAGCCAACCCCGAAGTATTTCATACTCCAGAGTTGTTTTTCCTTTGGTTGTGGTGAAATTTTGGCTGTTGTGCCATGATTTTGTGATACTGCAGTGATTCATTTTGTTTTAACATTCAAATATCAGATGCTAAATATTTTAATATTCTGTAGATAGTGTGAGGACCTCCCACTGTCTCCATGCTTGCCTTGCCTGGACATTTAAATTGCCTTGGACAGATAATTGTGTTAGTTTGCTGGTGGTCTGTTTATGGTGGAGGGCTCAAAGCATGTATTAACTCTTTCTTGCTTGAGTTGTTTACCTTTTATAATGTGTATCTTTATCATACATCTCAACTGTCAACATTTTTGCCTTGTATTTTTGGATGTTCATCATAAAATATGTGGTTTTCTTGCAAATCACTGAGGTTTCAAGTTACTAAATAATGGCACACATTTGAAGTTCAAACTTCATATCCTTCAGAAAATGCATGTTTGCACAAATCCCATTATTCTAGTAACTGTTTAAGTTTCTAGGAGCAATAGTTAAAATCTGTCCCTATTTTTGGACCTTTGCCCCCCCCCATTATTTTAGGCTTTGCTCAAATTTCTTGCACAAAGAGGTTGAGTGTTATGATCTTTATCAGCGACCTGCATTTAATATTCTGAAGCTATAACAGAAAGTATAGAGGGACTGTGTCTACTGATTTGTTTCACAAAAGAATTTAGTCTAATAAGACCACGATTTTGATTTATATTAACTACTTAAGCTGCTTCAAGAATGTTCCTTTGTTCCTTTGAGACGTTGTAGCTGTATAATTTGTATATGCTGATCATTTGAATTGGCAATGGTCAACACAGGGAACATAGTATCTGAGTCACTTTGTAACTGGCTTCAGGTTACTGAGATTATGAGGCGGTGTCTGCTTGACCATTGCTAGATTTCTGTATCTCACAATGCAACTAACAAAAGTTTCATCCTGATGAAAATATATAAGATTGCAGTGCTATAAATGAGTGAGTGAACTAATATAAGAGTAGAACATTTAAGTCTCAACAACTTTAAAATGCTTTAAAGTTCTTTTACAAGAATTCTTTTTAAGCATCCATTTTGGACTGATCCAGATGAATTTATCTTAATGCAGTATAATACAGTGTAGTCCCTTAGCTGAATGCATTTGTTCATACAGTGAATGGCTGGAGTACTGAAAGGGTATCTGTAAGACGGGTGTATAGAGCGCCTTTAGAAAACAACCTCTGAATGACCTTTGTGTTCTAACAGCCTGGCAGCGACCTCATTTAGGCAACTTAAGAGTGGTCACTTGACTAAACTGCAATGACTAGGTGTACTGATTACAATAGTGTCAATGGCAAGAAAGAAATTTATGTCATTGGTGAACATCATATAACTGGAATACCATTTGAAGCAGCCACAAATTAAATGATACTCCAGATAAAACTGGTCATAATTCCATGATGTATCTTATAAAACTGGTCTGTTCATTAAACACTACAGTTAATGCAGTGTTTTCATTGGTTCTTTGTCATACAATGCTTTTGTCTAATCTTTACCGCAGACTTTAGTACAGTGATCTTTGCACTTGAGTGATAATGCTAAGCCCAGAATCTTCACAAGACAGCATTTCATCTTTCAACTACTTGAAAATCTGAACTCTGAAAAAAATGTCCACTTGTAGCCTACGTAAACAGCTATCTGAATAACTTAAGCAACACAGACTGACAGGTGGCAGTAATTCTCACAGTGAAGGATTCATGATTTAATACTTCAGCCTTTTACTGTAGATTACAGTCACTACATTATAGATAACAAATAGGAGCTACTGAGTGGCTATTATACACTTCCACAATAGCAATTTAGTTACTGTTGTTGCTTTTGCTAAAATAATACTATCTCTGGGAATATTGCCATCAATTATTTAATAGAGTGACCACCTGATATGAGATTTCAATATTACGATGACAGTCTAAACCATACTGAAGTGTCTACATATGAGTATATATGTGATGAAGGAAGCCTAAATCCCAAACTGTATCACTGGGGCCTTTGAGCCCTTAAAAATGAATTGGTCTTAATAAAACTACTAATATCCCCACAGAAGTGTGAAAATCTAGTTCAAACCAATGAAAATATTACATAAACTGTAGTGTTTAATGGACAGAGTATGGTTTTATTAGATACATCATGTAATGTTATGACCAGTTTTGCCTAAAGTATCATTTAATTTGTGGCTTCCTCAAACAGTATTCCAGTTGTATGATGTTGGCTAATGACATGTTTCCTCCTTTCTTTTTTATCAGTGATATTGTATGTAATAAGCATAGTGTATTAAGTGGTTTGAAGTGAACAGGGTTAGAACACATTGTCACAATGTTAAGGTTCAGGTATACTTCAGTTTCTATGGCTTACAGTTTGCCTCTGATGGAGTCACACTTTCTGATCAATTGGTTGATTTCGTAGTAAATGAATGGGAAATTGTACCTTTCAGCATTACACCTTCACCAGGGCAATAAACTGGAGACAGTTGTTTCAACAATGCATACTGAGAAAAACATAGATATTTCTGTGTGGACCATATCCGATAATCTAATTATTGTTATGAAGGTGGAAATGCCTTACCCGACAATATTGCTGGTAACCTTGTAAATTAGAGAAATGAATCAGTCAGCCATTCTGCCAAAATGTCAGATCTTGTAGAAAGCCCAAGCTATTTCAGCAAAAACAAATGCAAATGTCCAGATTTGGAGCTAGATCTCCCTTAGACACAAAGTCAGTCAGGTCAACAGAATTCATCTACTATAGGCTGAGAAGGAATCATTTGATTAACAGTTACAAGTGTTTTTATAAAGAGATTTTAGCTGTAAACCTGAATATTGTACTTTGTTTCACTGGGCAAATACACATAACTGTATGAGGCGTGCATATATTAGAAGTAAATGCAGTAATTTAAATGGAATGTTCTCGGTCAGAGATGTTACACTGCAAGCCAAATCTTTGTTTTTAGTGACTTATGGACAGGTGATATTACAGGTGATATTACTGGGATATCTGTCAAACACATGTGGATTATTTGAGCAGTAATAAAAATAGTGTTTTCATAAAGAAAACTTACAATTCATAAAGAAAAACCTGCAATTCATTTGATTATGAGAAGTCTTCAGAATTTCTGTGTTGCTATTTATTTAACTTAATATCAGAAAAATTATTTGGGTCTAGAAGATTTATTTTGGCCATATTACACTGATCCCTTATCTATTTTCTATGTGTAATTAAAGGCCTGTGATATCATACCTCTGTTATTAAACTTAATTTTGGATCTTTTTCTACTGTTACTAAATGACAGTAAATCCATGTTCCATGAGCTGTTTATTGGCTTGATATGTACCTAGTGTCCTTTGAAGTTCTTAACACTTTCATATTCACTGGTATTGACAAGAATGGTTTATAAAATTCTAGGTTTTTTTTTTTTTTTTTTTGTTAACATATCATTTCTTAGTTTTCTCCAGTAAACTGCAGTCTTCCAAGCTATCCAATGCTAGCTTGTATCTGGAGTCGATTGTATTCTGTTAACAATTGTTTGCAAACTGGAGTTCAGTGCTTGAATTCTCTGTCTGTGTTTCAGTTTGGCTTGCTAGTTTGCCATTAGTGAGCAATATCTGACTATTTTAATATACTCTGATGTTCTCAGTAAGTCACTTAAGAAAATACATTGGCTTACTCTCATGGCCACTTGAATATTAGCATTATATCTTCTTAGTTTATATCATTTTAACAAGTAGTTTGTTTAATGCTGAACCTGTAGTAGTTATTGCTAAAATTATATTGGTGCATGTCATTTTGTTTGTTGGTTTTCCCTGATTTCCTTTTCAGTCTCCTGCCTGTTTGCTTCCACCACTTAAAATAGGATTTACTGCTTTGTCCATTCTTCCATCTATAATGAGTCCAGGCTATGATAATGACCTCTTCATTCTCCATCCAGATGAGCCTATCTCATCATCATCACTGGTCAATGTATGGTGCTATCATCATGCATTGCTTGGTGTCATTGGGTGGGGGAAAGGGGCTTCAG
Source organism: Protopterus annectens (assembly GCF_019279795.1). Classification (NCBI taxonomy): domain Eukaryota; kingdom Metazoa; phylum Chordata; order Ceratodontiformes; family Protopteridae; genus Protopterus; species Protopterus annectens. The sequence continues at coordinate 762,566,645 of NC_056748.1, read as the reverse complement.
TTTTGGTAAGGTGGTCTATAACGAATGCATCCCACTATAATTATACATTAAGTTGTTAAAACAAGGACGCTCATCCACCACAGAATAAATAAATAAGACTTTTTTTTAATGAAATACTTGTGTTATTCCTCATGAAAGGAGGGTTGTGGTGAGACTCAACATGGAAATTACTTCTTGGTACTAACCAGTTTTAGGATTTCTGCTAATGTCTGGATTACTCCTTCTGTACTGCCTACTAGGATAGGCAAGGACTTTTTTTGGAAGGATGCAGATGTCACTCATCAGTATTCCCTGTGGTCACCCATGATGGCTAACCTTGGGAGATTTTAATGTCTAGAATGATGGCAGATATTCAAATCTCACCTGTGAGTCAGTTTATGTAGGGACTCCACTATATCTAGAAGGTTTCCCTGTGGCACATATTACAGAAGATATGTACTAGAGTTGGTGTTCCTATCAGATATATTCATAGCAAACCTACATACAAATATACATGCTTACACATATTTCAAGCATGGACATTAATGCCCTTCTAGCCTGCTGATATACCAAAATAGTTGTTCACATAATAAGTATCCAGGCTGTTCTTAAAAATATCTAAACTAGTGCTTGCTTTAATATAATTTGGTAGTCTGTTCCATGCATCGGCTATTCTGTCAGAGAACCAATTGCTACACTTCTCAATCTTATAGAATCACCTACATAGGATGTCTGATGATTCTTTAGTACTTTTTGATAACCCCAAACATTCCTAGAGGTAGTTGTCTTTAAATGCCCTATATACCCAAATAAGATTTCTTAAAATCTGGGGATGAATCCAGTTTGTTTTATTCTCCTCTGTCTTATCCACTTTAATCTACAGTTCCCAGGTTTACCTACTTAGTATCAAAACTGACCTTGATTATGGGATATGAGAAATATAAAGCATGGAGATATGATTCCAGTACTGAATCAATTACTGCTAGAGTGGGCTGCAGAGAATGACCTGGGTCCACTGCTGGTTCTTTAAATCAAATTTCATCGCTTTACTTTTGTATGAATAGTGGTGCAATCAAGACCCTTGCATGTTATAAAACTTGGTGTATAGTCAGGAATGCATAGAACTGTGTCAAAGTCTGTTTCTCCAAAATCATGTTGCTCAGTGATAGCCCTCTAATAGCTAGAAATTCATTGATGGGTAATTTTCTACATGTTGCTGTATACATTTTTTAGTGGTTTGATAAACTCAGTTAGTAATAGCAGTACAGACTCTGTGTGTGTGTGTGTGTGTGTGTGTGTGTGTGTGTGTGTGTGTGTGTGTGTGATAATTGATCTTTAATAAAATATATATTTCTGTGTTTTAGTTATTCTGCAAGTATGTAGCTGGTCACTTATGGTTTGCCCACCTTTAGTCTGATGAGTAACCTTTTAAATTTATTTATTTGCTGACCAGGCAAGTAAACTAACTGGTCTTTCTTGAAACCTATTTAGCTATCTATGTCTCTAGGACAAAGGCAAATGCAGTAAATATAAGAAAAATTTAGTGCGACCAACTGACTAGTATATTTGTAATGGTCGAAGGAAATTGAAATATTCACAAAAAATATTAAAACCACAAAGAAAATATACATAATTCATGCAGTGACAGTAGCTCAGGTATGAACCTCTAACCTATGAGGTCACAAGTTTAATTAGAGAGCCACTGTGCTGCCCTTACCTAAGCAAATGTACTGACTCATGATCAGCCATATCAGAGAATAACCACAGTGAAGAGGAAATTAAATATTTTTAGATTCAAGAAAAGACTCAAGTTTAATCATGTTAGAGAGCAGCCATAGTGAAGATGTAATGAAATATTTTTTTTAATTTCAGGAAAAGAGTTAAGTAAGCCATCAAGCTTCAAACTCCTCAGACCATGTTTGGCTTTTCCTTTCCATCTGAATCTAGGAACTTTCAAAATAAATATTTCCTCTTCTCATACAAAATTATATACCTATTTTTATTCTTAGTGTCTGCTACTTGGCATCAGTCTTCCAACCTGTTTTGGCCCTCAGATGTCATATTCATTCCACCCTCCTACTCTTTCTTGCTCATGTGTAATCTTTGTAGGTTGAGACCTCTATCCTCTGGGAGAATTAACCACACTGCCTCAACACAGGATAGCCCAGATGATTGCAGGAGAGACAGAGTATGTGGCAGTAGAGGTGTTATATATGAAACTGTGGGATTTGTTTTATACCTTAAAATTTTCCAAGATTGCATGGTGCTTCTACATATTCTGTCCTAATCATTCATACACCACCTGCTTATTTGCTACAGCTATCATTGTCTCCAGAAAGTTGACACTAGTCTATTAGAAGCCCTCAGCCCATATGAGAGAAGAAAGTAGAACTGGCATCATGTTCATGCCTTTAGTTCAAAGTTGCTTAGCATAACACAGACCACTTTTCAGATGTTAATGGCATCTCAGCATCACACTGACCACTTCTCAGAAGTCAGTGACATCTTAGCATCACGTAGGCCACTTCTCAGAAGTCGGTAGCACCTTAGCATCACACAGGACACTTCTCAGATGTCAGTGGCATCTTAGCATCACGTAGGCCACTTCTCAGAAGTTGGACACTTCTCAGAAGTCGGTGGCACCTTAGCATCACACAAGCCACTTCTCAGATGGCAGTGGCATCTCAGCAACACACTGACCACTTCTCAGAAGTCAGTGGCATCTTAGCATCACACAGGCCACTTCTCAGAAGTCAGTAGCATCTTAGCATCACACAGGCCACTTCTCAGAAGTTGGTGGCATCTTAGCATCACACAGGTCACTTCTCAGATGTCAGTGGTATCTCAGCATCACACAGACCATTTCTCAGAAGTCAGTGGCATCTTAGCATCACACAGACCAGTTCTCAGAATTCAGTGGCATCACAAGATATAAGCAGATACACTGGCTATGCTCAAACGGGATTTTAATGTTGCTCAAAGAAATAAATAAGCACTTTCTAAAAATATTGCCATTTGTTGAATGATAAACCCCATGAGATGCTGTTCAGTAATGGACAAATAGAATCTTCTATACCTCTAAGTTTAGAACTTTCTGGATTAAGCCACCATAACAATTATGGAACATAAAGTAACAGTTAAGGAAGCCTGTACTTTATTTAATAAAAGTTCTTAAATTTGCCACAGGGCAATTGAACATCTGGATTTTATGGGGGGGGGTGCTCTGACAGTCATTCAGCCCTTCCTATTTATTACATCTGCATCCGTGTGTATTATGATTACTGACATTATACAACAGTAAAAGTTAATAATGTGAAATGCTAACATGCTTCACCTTGTAGACCTGGGGTTTCATTATTTTGGTCATTGCTTGGTATGTGACTCTGAAAAAATATTTTAACCAGAGCAATGATCGTGTCACCCTTGTAAAACGTGCCTGTTGATCTAAGCAAATATTATTTGGCAAACAGACTGATAACTAAAAATGTGTTGTCAGAAATTCATCTTGTTTCAGACAAGGCTAACTAAAAAAAAATAGAACATAACCCATTAGTGGTAGAAATAAGTATCTAACATAAATTTTCACTATTGCTTTTGTTTCTCCAGCTGCCAAAATCAACAAGATACTTCAGATTTAAATTTACTATTTGATACCAACTTAGATTGCACAACGATCTAACTTACAGAGACCTGAAATTAAAGAAAAAAAATGCCAAAATGCCTGAGCTCAAAGAATGACACATAAGTATCTCGCAATTCAAATTATTTTCACTATACAGAAAGACAGCATTTTATAAGTAATGTAGATTCATTTGTGGTTTTAAACATAATGCTCCAATACTTTGCAGCTCACTGCTATAATTTAAGTTATTGTTTTGTTCAGACAGTAACTATATCACTTGGATATGTTCCATTAATAAGGAATACCAACATACATAACAGTGCATTTATATGGAAAACCATCACATAGCAGTGCACAGATTTACATGAATCAACCCACAAATAGCACATTAAACAATGAGCTATGAAATTACTGCCAATTAAAGTTTAATGTGGCCTGTACAGTACTCCTGCTAAGTAAACATGATTACTGTTATATGACAACAAGGAGTTTGCAAACCTTGGTCGTAAAAGTCCCACGAGAGCAGAAATAAACAAACCATGTGATATTACTCATTTTTCTGTTGACTACATAAAATGTGTTGATGATTTATCCTGAAAAAGCTTTTAATGGCTTCCATAAATAACAATTTTTAAACCATAATACTTTAGTATAAAACAGCTTTCATTCCATACATGTTTAATGAATTTTTACTACCAGTATGCAATGCCAATGAAACTTCATATGCATATCTGATATTCATCCCCTGGAGTTCATATGCATGGTACAGTTACTGTCTCTGTTCTTTTTATGTTTTGCGATATCGTATTCACTTGCCATGTCATGACCTTAGTAGAAAGGTGACAACAGAAATAAAAGTGTTTAAGAATGTAGATACTGCTTTAAGAGAATCAACCATGCAAATATGTAATTAGGTTAAAATTGCTGTGCTTTTTGCAAAATGTAAGTTAACAGTACATTTTGCTTAACATCTCATTTAAGAAAATACAGACAAACACACTTATTTATATATCTTTTACTGACATCCTCCCATAGTTAATGTTAAATAAATGTTCTAGAAACAAAATCTTATTCCATTATTGTTCATTTCTATCTGGTATACATTTATCATCAAAAATCATAATTCTACTAAAACATTATGTATTTTGCTGACATACTATTATATGTGAGCCCACAAGCGGTGTGTGTATATGACTACATATAAACATTAATAAGCTTATAGGGACACATATTCAAATTTAATATGTTTGTTAGAAATATTGCATAAGCATTACATTGTTGCTAATTCTTCTGACTTAAGCATCTTATAAATAATTGAAATTAGTTTGTATTCTTGATGTCCTCTGCGTTTCGTGACTGCTCATTGATTAACTTGCAGTTTTTCTATTTAATCTAGTATGTGTTTCTGCGAATGCAATGTCATGTGGGTACCAGAGCTGCCCACAGTTCCCCGGGTATAGCTTCAGAGGCACTGTGCCCAGAATGTGTCTGTCACTACTTTCATCATTTCAGCTCATGAAGTCCAAAACTCCACAACTCTTATTCATTATATCAAACACACTGAACGTTGTCTTGAGCACTGTTTCCAGAGCTGTTTCTTTTATTTAGTACAGATTACTTTTATTTACATGCCATTTGATTTTCCTCCAAATTCCAAAATACATTATTGTATGTTTAGTGATATTAAATGTCAGTTGTTTTCACTCGGACATCAGAATTATTAATCTCCTCTATTAATGTCTTATATTTCCCTTGTTATTTATCATTGCACCTATTTACATGAGCTCTGCAAATTCCAGAACCAGATTATTTTATGAATAGGTTCAGCATCTCTCCCCTATAGCACCTCACTTTCACTTATTCTACTAAGAAATGTCACTTCTGGCACTTAGCTTCTCAATTTAAAACTAAGAAGGCTATCAGATTACTTGTTGTTCCATTATAGCTTATTTTCACAAACTTATTAATAAGGTAAGTATGAAGCATTTTACAAAAAAAGGGTTTCAATACTTCATATACTCTTTTTTCCATTTGAATATTCTTAACCAGCTTTGCTGAGTTGGTCAAACATACAGAGGCTCTTTTATTCAGTTTTAGGATAATAACCATTGCTTGTAAACCTATACTACCATTAATATTTTAATTCTTCATTTACTTAACAGGGATTCGTTCTTAGCTTTTAATATTTCTTATGAAACATTGTCACCTGAAAAGCTTAAACACTGCATTCTGCTGTTACTGTAACCCTTCTTATAACAATGCATAAATATGGATAACATCTGCATCCATTTTCACCTAAGCCCCTTTACAGTTGGAAATTTCCAAGGAAAGGAGATTAATAATGGAATTAACATACCATCTACTAGTTTTCTTAGTAAAAGTGACAAAGTTCTAATCATCTGAAGTAACAATGAGCCATGCCATTCTATAAGGGAGGGTATTGGTATTTTTTGAGACAATATTACTAAAGGATTTGGCAGAGTTTTGGAATCACTAAGTTGCTTACTGTCTTTAATTAATCAATTAACGAATGAATGAATGAATGAATGAATGAATGAATGAATGAATGAATGAATTAATTAATTAATTAATTAATGGAAATATTTTATCAAATTGGAAGGTGAAATGGTCAACATGCGCCATTGTTGACCATGAACATGGGCCCACAATGGCAAAGTTCAGTGATGTACACGTGAAATAGTTTAGGCTATTCCAGTGGAAATAACCTTTGTCAGAACCTTTTCTACTGAAAGTTTATATTGACTCCTGATCCTCTGATAATTAAAAAAAGAAAAAAAAAATTGTAGGTGGACACTCACCGCACCCCTACATGGGGGGGGGGCTGTACCCCCCCTCCAACAGCTCTAAATACATTATTTCTGACACCACTCAATAGACAGGGGTAAGAAGAAACCTCCTAACTCCCACTGTTGCACAATCACACTTTAACTGCAAACATTTATAAAACACTTCCTACTCCATACCAAACATAAACATTACAAATACAGTCGAACAAGATACAAATGAGTATAATTCTGAACTTTAAAACAACCCTCTTCTCTGGCAAAACTGAAGCATCATGATGAAAAAGAAATCAATGAAATGCAACTTCAAGTAATTTTTTGACTAAACAGGACACCAACAAACTGAAGGAAACCCGTATGAAAACTTTACAGTAGCCACTGATCAGCATGCTTTTGGAAGGAAACTGGGGTACTCAAAGAAATAGGTGTCTGTGGTACTGGATGAGCATCCTCAAATACTGTCAATCATTTTGCTGTAAACCTTACTAAACTAAGGAGTTGCTTAATTTAATGCTGAAGTTTTCTTTGACATATATTTGTGTATGTTTTAATTTGCCTTCACTGTCTGTAATAAATGCCTATTGCATATGCCAGCCTTATATTTTGGGTGGCTTGTGCTTTTAACCATGGACAAAATTGGTCTTTAGGGTAACCTACTTATGCAGTTACCAAAACAATGAATGTACAAATAAATATGATGAAACAACTTACAGGACACACTGAATTTCAAGGCACCCTCTACATAGGCTATAATAGACTTTGTCACTTACAAAATTATATTTTGGTAAATCTCCCTTATTTAGATAATGCCTGCCAAATGTGCTTCAGTGAAGTGGTTGTTGGCAGGAAGTATTATATCTGTAGTTTTTTATTCAGATCTTCTGAAAGCTTCTTCTTCTTTTCCTGGTGCTTACTAATAAAGTTCATCCTGCTTTCTCCTGTGACAAGTGGTGATGATTTTTGTAATGCTGCTGGTACATGGGTTCTTTTAGTTTAGTAAGAGATGAGGATCACAGATTGAAGTACTGCCTTCCCTAAAATCCACCAAATATTAAAAGATTTTGCTAAGAGGGATGAGATGATATTCTCACAGGTCACATTATGAGAATGATTACAGGTAATGAGTAGCAGCAGGATGATGCCACAGATATTTTTCATAAAGCTGTTGGAACAAAATATGTAGCTATATAAGGAAAGTGGTCCTTCCTCAATATATTGTCAATATATTTCTAGCTGTTCTCTTCATTGGAAGTAGGAGAACCTAGCAGTTAACACTTTTTATCCCTCTCTGCTCACAGTTCCAAGCATTATGGCTACTCTGCCTGAACAAGGACAGCCCATTTGCTCTGCAGTAGAGGGACCTAAGAATCCCCAGGTGAGGTGTGTCCCTTTTTTTTCCTGACAGGAAATTGTCAATCAGCTTATCTTCTCTGCAGCAAGCATCTGGCATTATGGAGCTGGCCAGCTTGCTGGTTCTGTGTGGTGGCCTACATTCTCACTTTGTGGAACAGCCCTTCCCTTGGGGTAGCTCTTCTGAGTTCCATTACAAATGCTTTACACATGATAACATGCTTCAGAAAGCTGAATTCCTATTGGATATTGTGCACCTTGCAAACAGCAGTGCTGACTCTTTAGTTTTCATTTCCATGGAATAAACATCTAGTGCTCACACTAGGTGCCACTCAGGTGTCAAGTCAGTGCCACCCCCCCCCCCCACACCAGGAATAGCAAGCTGTCAATGACTGTTTACTCTCATCCTGCATTTTCAGTCCCTACAGGTGCCCAAGCTAGTATTCAAACTTGGATCACCTGTGATGTAAATCTGGGCTTTATCCCTGCATTTCATGGAGCTGGTATTATCAGTTCACACTTTGACAATAAAGTTAAAATGCTTGAAGTGTACTGACTGAGTGAGTTTGAGGAAGTGAAGTTTCCCTCCCAGATGTGCAGAAGCCTCCAAATTAATTAAATAGGGAGATGAGGAAGGTACAACCACCTTCAAGGAAGGAGTAGGGGGTTTTGCCCACTTATTAACAATTATTATAATCAACATTGAACTGTGTTATAGCTTTCTTAACTGAGTTCAAAAATACATAAGTTGATTACTCATAATATATGCTTGTTTGGGCTTTTAGTCTTTTACAAGGGATCTGACTACAGGTGGCATTTAATCTACCACCCTAAAGATAGCCTGAGAGATTCCACATCTTCCTTCTTAGCACTGTGGGTCTCAAGTCAGATCCTGAATGCAAGATTTTGAAGCAAGGATTAGAAATCACTCTGTGGCATCAACAAAATGTTTTGCTCACTTTCTTTTCCTAATGGCAATTGATTTAGTTACTTAGGTATGTATGTATGTATTTATTTCATTAATTAATTTATATTTTAATGTTACTTCCTTCAATGGTTACCAGGAAGCAACTGAATGGATGAGGAAATTGGAATGGGGTGGGGTTACATTACATCAGGTCAATGACCATGTAACTGTGGTCAGACAACAGCTGGGATCAGTCACTTAAATCTACAAGGTGCCTAAGTACCCATTCATTCTAGCCACTTTATTGATTATATACACCTCAGATGTCTAACAGTGATCAACAGGTCCAGCCTTAACTGAAATGGAGTCCTAGAAAGAAGTTTCCATGGGGACCCCTGATGTCCATTAATCCCCCACTGCAGGACTTCCATTGCTTCCCTGACTTTACCATCCTGTACTCCCTATACCAGCCAGACAAATTACTTCTGCCTTTTTTTTTCACATTTTACCTTACTCATCAGTTTTTCTTTACCCTTTCAACATACACTAACTGGCAAGACTGCTCTGTAATAACTGTGGAAAAAGTAATTGAATTATGTCAAGGGCCTGGGGGCTGCTAGCCCCCAGATCCCATTGGTTTCTGGATGTTCTGAGATTAATTTTAAAATGTTTTTTTTCCTCTAATGTTTGATTCAATGATGGCCTGAAACAAAGTAAGGAAAAAATTCAGTCTTTTTTTTTCTTTCAAGGAAGCATTAACTGTGTACAGCCGAGTGACGTCTCCAGGAGTTACTGCAGTTACCTCCTACAGCACTTCTAGGTGCCAAATATTGTTTGTTCATATTTGCATTAATATTTCCAAAGCCATGCTACATACAAGGTATGAGAATATTTTATATTGAAGCATGCATGATGACAAACACAATTGTATTGATATATGACCTCTGTCAGTTAGTATTTCGTAGAACTGTAAGGTGATAACTTCATTTTTTCAAGGCTGAAGCCACACCCACTGGGAGTTACAGGTGCACACTTAAAAGAACTCTACTGGAGGGAATGAGTTATTCAAAGCTGAAAAAAATAGCAGATCTCAAGAAACTGAGAAGACAAGCCCTTATGAGGAGACATAAATCATATCTGGGAATAGTTATATCTGGAGGTTAAGGCTTTCAGATATAAACAACTTGGTTCCTGTAGTCTATGGTACAGGCATTCATTCCTTCCACCTCCAGATGTCTACTGTGTGACTGAGCAAGTCACTTAACTTGGTTAACAGTTAATCAATAATATAATTTATTTTATTTTATTTACATTTGGTTACCAGGAAAGTCCGACTGGACGCGAGCCCTTTTTCAGCGGAAGCCTGGGGAGAAATGCTCCACATATAACACAGAATAATATAGTATAATTTCACAGGTACAGAAACTTTACAGTATTCGTTTTACATCAGCTCAAATTAGGATAATAATACATTTATAATGTACAACCAGTATGAGTAAGATGGCATAAGATACACAATATGGGTACAGAGACAAAATACCTTACGCTGTGCAAGTAAAAACATCCAGTATGCAACTTTATTATAATAAGGTATACACCAAGTGTCTATACTTCGAGGAATGAGTAACTGTAGAGAGGAAGAGAGGGGTATACAGAAGGAGACTTGCAGGCATATGACGTCAATTGCCTGAAATTAAGGGAAGAGTAATTACCTTGGATAAGCAAGAGGAAGATTGAGGTAGACTAGCCTGTGAAGCCAGAGTTGGCTTGTAGGTGTGTTTTTACAGATTTTTTTAAACTGAGCTAAGGACATAGCCTCTCGGAGAAGTAAAGAAATTTATGGGTAGTATAAGCCAGTTGTAAAGGAGAAGATGGGGGAGTTCAAGCCAGCTGAGCTGTTTAAGGACTGGGCAGTGGTGTGTGAGATGTGAGCTATTGGTGGTGAACCTTGCTGTTTTGTTGTAACAGGCATCACGTTTAGTTATATCTGATTTTCTAAGATTGGTGAGGATAGGGGAGGCATATAAAAGTATAGAGATGAGATGTGTTTGTGCTATTTTAGCCCTGATGCTGTTTGTGAGGCATTGCTTATTTCTATATAGTCCCCATAGATTGTTATGGACTTTCTTTATGGTAAGTGAAATGTGACTGTCAAATTTCATGCTGCAGTCTATCTCAGCTCCTAGAAGTTTGGTGTGAGTGACAGGAGAGATAGTTTTATTGTTAGAAATGACAGCAAATGTGGATATGGGAGTGGTCTGATCAGTTGGCTGGAATATTAGATGTTTGGTTTTATTGGGGTTTAGTATTAATTGAGAGTTGGTAAGCCATTCTTCAACAGATAGGAAAGATGCCTGTGTTTTTAGTTGCAGTTCATGGAGGGAAGGAGAGGAACAGATTAGTGTTGAGTCATCTGCATATTGGATGACTGGTGCATATAGAGTAGAGGTATGGAGAGTATTAGTGAAGATACAGAAAAGTAAAGGACCAAGGATAGAACCTTGGGGCAGACTCAGTGTGACTGGTAGTAAAGGAGAGAATTCATGCCTCCACTGAACTACTTGGTATCTGTTAAACAACTTTGAAACCAGGAAACTGTGGGTTTGCTAAGATTTCGTTCAGAGAGGGATTTAATGAGTTTGTTGTGGTTAACCATATCAGATACCTTGGAGAGGTCAAGAAAGATAGCAGAGACAAAGCTGACATTAATTTTATCGTTGTTCACTGTATGAGTGACATAAGGGCTGTTGTAGTGCTGTGGTAGGGCCTGAAGCCATGTTGAATGTTTGTGAGAAGGTTGTAGATGTTGAGGCAATCCATAATTTGTGTGTGTATACACCTCTCTAGTATTTTGGTGAGAGATGAGAATATTGATATAGGCCGCTAGTTGGTTAACTCTTTTGTGTTACCCTCTTTTTGGAGATGAATAATGTGAGAAATTTTCCAGTTCTCTAGGACTAGATTTTCAGATATTGAACGGTTGATAAGAATGGATACAGGGTATGCAATGGTGTCAGCAACTATTTTCAAAAATTCAGCTGGCAGGTTGTCAGAGGCTAAGGTGGTAGCTTTTAGTTTCTTAACTGTATCATTAGAGACAAGATAGAAGGTAAAGCCATTGCTTTTAGTATAGAAACTGGGTGGTTAGTTGGAGGATGGACAGCTTTGAGAGTTAGCAAGTGCTAGAATGGATTCAGTGAATAATTTGTTGAAGTGAGTAGCAATATTGAGTGAGGTATCTGTTATGGTTGGAGGGGGAGTAAATGATTTTCCTGGGAGGAGAATGTTGTTAATTGCTGACCAGTTTTTTGGGGGGTATTTTAGTATCTACTTTGTATATTATTGTAGTAAGTAGTTTTGTCTTTTTTTTACACATTTCTTTGCCTTGTTATGGAGTTCAAGAAATGCCTGTTTGTCCGTATGGGATCTAATTTTGTGCCAGTGGGCCCAGGCTTTGTCTCTGGATTTCAGTAGAGATCTAGTGTTTTTGCTCATCCAGGGAGCATAGTTGGATTTGATTGTAATGGTTCTAAGAGGGGCCTGGGAGTTTAAGATATCTAAGGATGTAGAAGTGAAGTGTTGAACAGCTTCATAAAGTTTGAGGTACTTGAGAGGAGTCCAGTTACAGGCTTTGACAGTATTAATAAAGCTAGCTGGATTGAAGTCTTTTGTTTCTGATTGTCTGGTAGTTGGTGGGCTTTTCCTGATATGTATGATGTCTTAGAACAAATTGGAGGTAAATGATCACTCAGACTGTCAGGGACACATCCTGACTGACAGATAAGAGTTGGTCTGTTTGTTAGAATCCATTCAAGTATTGATGGCCTCTTGGTTGATTTGTCAATTCTGTTGGGAGCTTGGATGAACTGAGAAAACCCATGGAGGTTGGTGACATTGATGGTAGAATTGAAGTTATAGGTTAACCAATAAATGCTGAAGTCCCCAAAAATAATGGTTTTCTGAGCAGTCAGAGGATCATTCTAGTAGGATCTCCAGTGTGGGTATGTTGTTGCATGGCAGTATGTAGCAGCGAATTATATTGATACTTTTTCTGGGGTTAATTTTTAGTTTTGTAAGTAGAACTTCTGTATTGGTAGGATAGGTGTGTATACCCAAGTTTTCAAATAGTAAGGCTAGACCACCTCCTTTTTCAGATGTACAGTCATTACATACGATGTTACAGCCTGGTGCTAGAATTTCATTATTAGAAATGTCAGCTTTAAGCCAAGTTTCTGTTAATAGTACTATGTCCGGGATATATAGGGAAAAATTAGCATGAAAGTCATGTACTTTTTTGCTAATGCTTTTGACATTCAAATTTAGTATCAGCAGGTCAGTAGCTTTTCTTGAAATTTGGAGATTGGTAAGAAATGGATTACTGTTAATTAAGTGGATACTGTAATCAGATGGGCCAGGATTAGGATGTATGTCTCCACTGAGTGATAGTCTGGCAGCAATGTTTACTTTGGTTCTTATGAGTTTAGTTATATACGTGTCAAAATTAGTGGATAGGTTATTGGTATGGTGAGAGGGTAAGATAACTTTAAAGTTATGAGGAAGGATACTTATATGTATGATAGTTTGGGTGAATGAGGGGGTGAGAGTTGATACTGTACAGTAAGTGGTAGAGGTAACATGGTAAGGTAGTGCATTGGGTAGAATGTTATGGTAAGTAGTAATATGAAAAGTAATAAGATGATGGTTAGAAGTATTGGCTGTCTAAAAATATTTAGATGGAACATGGCTAGTAATGAAGTAGGTATAGTTTTATTTAGTGTGGTTTAATATTGTAGGAGTGAGGGTTGTAGAGATTGCTAGAACTATTAATATGGGAGTGGTAAGTGATCTACTGACAGAGGTGTGATGTGGTTGGATGTAGGACTGGAATGGGAGTGGTTTACTGATTTAGTGACTCTGGTATAATGTGATTGGTTGAAGTTCTGGTAGGGGAGTGGCCTATGGAGCATAAATTAGAGGAAAGAGGTGGTTAGTGGGAATGGGTGTAGGATAGGAGAGTGGAGTGAGCCCGAGAATAGTGAGGGCGAATGGAGCGGGCAGACCCAGATCACAGAGTGAGGAAGAGAAAAAGAAACAATCAGCAAACAGGTATCTTTATTGTTTAAACTTGGTTGTGTAGGTTAACAAATCCTTGCACTGGACAGGGATGGGAATGAGAAGATTTAAAAGAGGAGACAGTGAAAACCTAGGTAATAAAGGCACAGTACTAGACCAGAGATCTAGGAAGGGTAGCAAAATTATGCTTTGATGCTGTACATTTTGCAGTCTATGGATAAAACTGGTGCAGAAAACAAGGGGAGAGATTTTGGGAGGTGGGAAACACAGAGCTGAACAGATAGTAAGATTAAAGGGAGAGTGGGAAGTGGGCAGTCAAGTTTAGTGTGCATGCCTCAAACAAGAATAATGTAAAATAAAATAGTGCTGGCCATTCTACATCCTAAAATAAAGTGACCTTCTGTATACCCCACTAATATTAGATTGGGATAAAGGTAAAACAGCAAACGACTACACTTATATATTTCAAGCTGTTGATGTTATACATATACACAGCATATCTCTTCACCCCTACCCCCAAAAAGACGATTACATTCTGTGCATCTCCATGAAGTTAGCCTGGGATGAAATGAAGGAATAAATGACAAGAGTGACATATTTAAGTGTGCTGCTGTCATACACATATACTCACCATGCTTCCTTACCCCTTCTTCTAAACGACAAGCATACAGTCTGTGTTTTAATGTGGCCCTCATGGGCTTAAACATAAGTGTATATATATTTGCCAAGAATGATGGCTAGGTATGATGACAAGATCATTGAATTCACCAATTGGATAAATAGTTGGTGTCATTCCAGGGGGTGCAGTATGTGTCAGCATGGCATGAGATGCCAGTTGTACCTGTTTGGCAAAGGAAGGCCTGCACCTCTTGTTACATGGCTTTTGCATACTGGCTAAAGCCTTTGTTGTCCCCATAGTACCTTTTTTAGATATAGTTAAGCTAATGAACATCCCAGTGCAAAATTTAAATGCAAAACAGGATCACATTAAGGTGGGTAACTGCTCAGCACCAGAAGTCTTAAGAACAACAAACTGCCCATCCTTGAGGCTCTACTACATTTGGAAAGCATCTATATCTATTTAATTACCAAGACTTGGTTTATATATTTCCAAAGTACTCCCTCCATACCTGGGTTTTGTGCTTACCATGCCTTAAGACCTAATAGCAAAGGTGGTAGTGTTTCCATATTTATTTGTGACCATATCACCTCCAGAAAAGTTCAGAGACTCACAAACTGCACTCGCTGAACTCCAAATCACATTAAAGGTACTAACTCTCAGTTTATAGCCTGTTACAGGGCACCCTATGCATTCACTGTAAATCCTATAAGGTTCCTATATGTAGTTGATGAACTCTAGCATTTTGGGAAATTTTAACTACCCCTCAATAAAACTGTAACACCTATACCTCCAATGTAGACTATTCCCAAAAGGTCTTAGATTTAATAAATGAAAACTGCCTGGACCAGATTGTTAACAAACCCAGTAAAGGCTAATATTCCTAACCTAGTCATTGCAGATATAGCTTTTTTTGGGTCTATATTACCATCTCGAATGGTAAAAATATCACATGAGTGAAACGGTACAAAAACAAACTTGTTATTGTGGGGGCTGTGCCCACCCCCCGCTAAATATATATTCCAACTCCGATGTCACACTACAGTGAGCAAATGGCAAATATTCCATTTCTCACTGTACCACGACCCCAAAAAAACAAGTTTGTTTATGTACCATTTCGCTCATGTGAGCATTCGATATTTTTACCATTCGAGATAGTAATATAGACTTGCTTTTTTGTGCACTCTTTCCCTGCTTCCTCCTTCCCCAGTTAAGTCAGATAACTAATGACTTTTATTTCCACAGTCTCTAAACTATCTGGAATCAGTATTTCCAAATTCAGACATTTCATATATACTAATGTCAACAAATTTTATGATGAAGTTTCAAAACCCCAGTTATAGCAGCATCAGCCCAATATTGCCACAGCAGATATCTTCACAAAGGACATCTATGCCCATTTAAATAAATGGGTAGAACTAGCAGTCCTAACCAGATCTAAATACAATGACAATTTTAACAGTCCACACTGGTGGTCCACCACCATAAATCAACTCGACAATAAAAAAAAAAAAATCCTTAAGTATAGAGCAGATCAAGGACCAACATATCAAGGATAATATCAGAACTATGACTAAACATTTGAAAAAACTATTAGGCCTAACAAAACAGCTTCAATGAACTTAGGTTAGCATCTGAAGCAAAGGACAATTAAAACGTTTTCTTTAGCTATGTTAGAAAATTAATAAATAGCACCCAACATTGTTCAGAACTTATTGAAAATGGCACCACTTACTATGACCCAGTGCAAATTGTACCCAGGGAATGACTATCCAAATCCCATTTATCCCTGAATTACTCGAACCCCCAATCACCACTAAAGAACATGTACTGAAAATGCTTTGTAGGATGGCACCTAATACACCAGTCAGTTAAATAAACAGTACTAAACAAGCCCAGGCAGTACCACTTCCTAAACAATTTAATATGCGTTTAGCCACTGTCTCTATTCCTGAAATTTGGCACACAGTATTAGTAATGCCATTCCATAAGGGTAGCCATACTGCTAACCACAGGAATTATAGGTTTATCATCTGGACAGGTCTCATCTGCAAAGCCATGAGGTCTCATCTGCATAGGCATGGAACATATTATCACTGACCAGAAAAAAAAAAAAGTATGAAAAATATCATCAGACTAGACAAACAGTAGTCTGACTTTGTCAAGGGTAAATTCTTTCTAATGAGTGTACTTAACTCTTTGAAAGGGTAACACAGGCTAGTAACAGAGGTCATATTGACCACATGGTGTACTTTGACCTTGCTAAAGGATTTGACACTATTCCCCATGCTAGCATAGTTAGTAAGCATAATGCACCCATTTTGGATGCCAAAAACATATCTTCAAATACAAAAAGCTTTGCTTGGAAGTTGAATACTTCAAAGAGTGCATTAGGCTGGAAATGGTACCAAAAGGGTTAAGGATGTGGCAGTACCCTACCGGATTAATTCCGAATTTTGATTTCCATATGGAATTAGTTAACTTATTCAATCAACAGGGTTTACAATTGCTACAAGTTATTGTGAAACATTATAACCTTATGCTAGAAGAGCTTATGGTTACAATTGCAAGACTGGACAATCAAGTCAAAACTCACTTGGACTTTGAAAGATACAAGTACGATTATAATCGTAACTTTCAAAGTATAGATCAGCATTTGTCAAAAATTAGATTAACCAAAGTCAAAAAGTTAAACAGAGACTGTCTCCAGTATCAAACGGGTGTAGTGTATCCATGCCCACCACCATCTTAAGCATGGATTTCTAAACAGCATAGCAACCAGCCTGAATCAGCTGCTGCTAATGATGATGTCAATATGCCAGTATCTGCTACACCTTCTTCTTTTTCTTCACAGAGGAATAGAAACGAAACTAGCAACCTTTCTGACAACCAGGAGGAGGCAGAAAATTTGAGGAGAAGTGATCGCATCAGAAACCGTAATGGAAACTCTAACAATAATAAACAACTAAACAACCAACAGCAAGCAGTAGCACAGTCTTCGAGGCATGATTTTACCAGGGGCAGGCCTCGTAATTATTATAACAAGCTAAGGAGGAACAACAACAGGAGATAACCACTACTAACTTGCTTGAAAAGGACCTGCGTGTTATTAAAAATAAAGAGAAGGATTTTTCCATCTATAACTATTCTTTGTTTAAGGTTTCTGAAGATTTGCTTAATATTCTGGTTAAAGGTTTGTCATTCATTCCTACAAACAGAATGAATATAGCACACTTAATTTGTGACCTTAAAATGTTTTTTAGAAAATTAAATTTGCATCAGCTTTTGGGTGCATAGGGTAGCACTGTTAATTAATTTAAAGTATCTAGTTGTTTTAATCCACCACTACATAATTTATTATCTATTTTTGAAAAAATGTGTGAGTTGGATTTCAGAAAACTGAGCAAATCAGAAGCTGATTATAAGTTTAATTTAAGTAAGGAGGAAAAGGATTTATTCAATTTGTTATGTTCTGCAAAAGTCCGAGTAATGAAACCGGACAAAGGAGGCGGATTTGTTTTTATGGATATTCATCATTATGATACGAAAATCCAAACTATTTTGGAGTCTGATGCATATTCAGAAGCCTCCCTAAATGAACTGAATATAGCAAATCAGCGTATCAGAATTTATCTGAATGATTTATTTATAGAAGGTAGAATAAACATGCACATATACAACTATTTACAAACACTTTCACCAAGAACCCCTTGCATGTTTGGAGTTCCTAAACTTCATAAAGACATAAAAGACCCCCCACTTAGACCCATAATGGATGGGAGGGCTTCATCTACATATGCTTGTACTAAGTTCGCATATTCTATTATGAAAAAGTATGTTACAACAGAGGAAGTTATTTCTAAGGATTCCTGTTCATTTTTAGACAAGTTAAACACCTTAGATTATAGAATTGAGTATAATTTCCTAACGATAGATGTTAGGGATCTTTATACCAGTATCCCTCATGAACAGGGTATTGAGTGGGCTAGTATGAGAATGTGAGAGAAGGGTGCCCCAGAACCAGAAATTTCATTAGTAGCAGAATTATTGGACATTATACTAACTAACAACTTTATATTTTTTAACAAACAAAGGGAGTAGCAATGGGTTCCCCATGTGGTTACAGCTACGCAAATCTAGTGATGTCACACTTGTAACACACATATATTCTAGGGAACCAGGAATTTCAAAATATTATTAAATTGTATACAAGATACCTGGATGATATTTTTATGTTAATTGATATAAATAAGAACATAGCTAATAGGTTAGTCCAATGGTTAAATACTACATCAGACTTTCTGTATTTTACATATGCTTTTGAAGAACATTCCATATCTTATTTAGATGTTGAATTAAATAAAAACAGGGAACATAACAACTTGGAAGCTAAGATTTTTAGAAAATCTGCTTATTCCAACACCTTCCTGCACTATACAAGTGCACACCCTTTTCATCAGAAGCGTTCAGTAGTGAATGGTCAATTAGTACGAGCTGCAAGAATGACCACTACCGAACATGACTTCTTTGATGAATGTGTTAATCTAAAAACAATGTTTTTAAGAAGAGCATACCCTGTCAGATTGCTAGATGACCTAATAGAGGAGGTCAAACTTAAAAGAAGTATTGGACAATATAACCCCATATTAAAACAGAATACACAAATAAATAATGTTGACAATAACATTGATAACAATCAGGTTAGTTTACCAACTGAAAAACAAAACAAAAGGGTAAACTTTAATTTAGCATGTATTTTGACTTTTTTCTCTTGATATTAAAAACATTAAAAATATTATCATTAAAAATTGGAGTATATTTAAAGAAGATATGTTTTTGGCATCCCAAATGGGTGACACTCCTGATTTTGTTTTGAGAAGAGGGTTACATTTCAAGAACATGTTAGAGAAGCAGAAAAAATATCTACTTCCAGAATAGGTATGACTCAGTGTGGCAATTGTCCCTATTGTAACATAATAGAGCAAGGAATCAGCACAAGCATTAATGGTCAAAAAATAGCTAGCAAATGTAAATTCAATTGCAACTCTATGGGAGTGGTTTATGTGGCAAAATGCCAAGTTTGTCCATCATTTTATATTGGGAAAACAGATCGTAGATTAAGAGATAGAGTGTATGAACATTTGTACAGTATAAACAAACATAAAAAGGAAAATGCTTTAGCAAGGCATATATCTGTTTTCCCAGATCATAAATTCAAGTTTAAGGTCATAGATCAGATCGATATTGACCATAGGGGTGGCCCTCATTCTCTGTTATTAGGGAAATTAGAATTAATTTGGCAAATAAAGCTCAATGCCTATACATATCCTGGCCTTAATGACAAATGTTCTATTATGTGCTTATTAAAATTAAAAAGTTTAGAGAGGTGAATTGTACATTCACATATAAGAATATGTGTATGTAAGTATATTGATTTTCTAGTTGCTGTGCATGTATGTATATATATATATATATATATATATATATATATATATATACATATATATATGTGTGTGTGTGTGTGTGTGTGTGTATATATATATATATATACACACACACACACCTTCCTCTGTATTGTGCATTGATATTTTGTATAAAGGTATGCATAATAAGTGGCTAAAGGGTAAAGTATATATATATATATATATATATATATATATATATATATATATATATATATATATATATATATATATATATTTATCCGACCAGAATCAAGATAGTTCAGATGCTTAAAATATAGAATATCTAGTCTTGCATATGTTTACATTCACAAAGTCACATTTCATAAATACATTGTTACACTTATATGTTTACATAAATGTTTTTACATGTAGGTTCATAGGTTCATAGGTTCATAGGTAGGTACTAGGCTATCGGCCCTGGGGCCTATACAAGCCCAGTCAAAAAGGTACCCTGGCTTTTGCCACCCAAGAAAATTATTTTCCTGTGCCACTGTCGAGCAGAGCCACAGAGGTGATCCCTGGGGTGAATTTCCTATTTCCCATCCAATCATCAAGATTTTTCTTGAAGAGTGCTAATGAGGAGCTTTGTTTGATATAGAAAGGTAGTTTATTCCAGAGTATGGGAAGTCTCTGGGACAGGAATCTATCCCTCCGGCATGTTCTGTTTATTGTGGTGACAAGGTTTAGGCCCCTAGAGCGTGTAGCTCGGAGGGATTGGGATTTCTTTAAGTGGAGTATGTCCAACAGCTCTGGGTTTGACATAGCTTTGTATGTTGGGCAGAGATCACCTCTGAGTAGGCGATATGCGACAGAGTAAAACTGGAGTTTTTTGAGACGGGCTGCGTAGGGCATCTGTTTGAGGCCGGTAATCCTTTTTGTGAGGTATTTCTGTGGCCTTTCCAGTTGTTGTAGATGTCTTGTGAGGTACATACCAAAAGGGGCGTTGTACTCTATAATGGGTCTGAGTGATGAGTAGAGGGGAACAATGACCTCTTTTTTTCTGGATGAGAAACCTTTTGTGATGAGGTGTGCCATGTAGAAGGATTTCCTGACTACTGTGGGGATGTGATTATCAAAGGAGAGACTACTGTCCATCTGTGTCCCAAGGTCTCTTATCACACTTTCAGTGTTAAGTATACTACAGCCTATGTTGTAGTTCATGGGTACAGAGTTTTTACCAAAGGGGATGACAATGCACTTTTTGGCATTGAGCTTGAGGCCATGGCTTTGACACCAGGCATCTGTCTCAGTGAGGCCCTTTTGTAGGATGTCCACATCGTTAGGAGTTTCAATTATGGCTCCTAGTTTGCAGTCATCTGCGAACTTCATTAGCCAAAGACCTTCTATGTTAGCCTGTACTTCAGAGAAGTAGATACCAAACAAGAGAGGACCCAGGACTGAACCCTGTGGTACTCCACTTGTCACTGGTCGGAAGTCGGATTTGGAGTCTGCTACTTTCACAGTGTGGGTTCTGTCAGTGAGCCAGTTGGCAAACCATCTTGTGACATATGGATTTATACCTAGTTTAGTGAGTATATATTTCATTTAAAGAGAATACGTTTTTTGTGAAAATAGTTTTGTTGGCTGGCTGTAAAATGTTTTTAAATAACATAAATGCTTTAAAGAACACAATTAATTTAATACATTTATAAAGGATTTGTATTTAAATAAGTTTTTCACTTTAAATATGTAATGAGTAGGTCATCTGACCTTTTTAGAGCTGTATTTAAATCCATGAATTTTAATTATATTTTATCTGAGGAAGTCCAACGATTCAGTTGGACGAAAAGCGCTTAATAATAAAGTGTGTTGCAGAGTTCGTACAGCATGGTGGATTTTTATTCTATTATTTGTTCTTTATTTTTTGTCGTTTTGGAAATACTAGGAAGATCTGGAATAGGATGCAATCAACTTATTTTTTGTGGGGTATATACATAAAGGCTGGGCTATTTTAAAATATATCCCAGCTGAGTCAGTTTTTTATTTTTTTTACTTTTAATAGAAATTGGAACTCTGCATGTGTGGAGTTCCAAGTCCTAAAACAGTAAAAGTTGACTATTCTTTAATGAAAAATAAATAAATAAATACAGTAAAAAAATCTGCATTTCAATTAAATTACTGCAAGACAGACCACCTCTGGGATATAAGCTGTCTCTCCAGGAACAATGCTACACTCTTTGAGGCTCTGAAGGTATTTCTTTAATTAGGTTACCTTTCAAACTTTCCATTACTGAAAGTGTTACTGGAGTAATATCTCAGATAACATCAGACAGACTGATGATATAATTCAGTTCAGGCAGAAACTAAGAAACGTTTGAGGTGAATATACTTCAGGTTTGTGTGTACTTGCAATCATGAATGACAGCTAATCCTGTTAGCTTATCTTTGGTTGTACTCTCTTGCTAACTTGACAACTACAATCCACTCTGCTACAGGCCCCATGAAGGAGCTCAGTGTCTCTCCAACCTAACACCACTCTTAAGTATTCAACTGCGGTACCACCTTTATTATTCTTATAAGAAAAGCGCAGTCCGGGTCTGAACTGTCTGCAAACAGCTAAAGTTAACTTTGAACCTAACACCACTCTTAAGTATTCAACCGTGGTACCACCTTTTACATTCTTATAAGAAAAGCGCAGTCCGGGTCTGAACTGTCTGCAACAGCTAAAATTAACTTTGAGTATGTGTCTACCTGTTTGAGCCAATATTCATTTTCCCCTGGAGAGCACTCTGCTTTGGCTTGTAAGCAGCCCCCCCACACACACACATACTCACTCATCTTCCACTTTCTCTCTTATTCCTTTCTATTAGCAAATAGTATCCATAACAGATCAATACTGTGTGTTTGTTAA
Source organism: Protopterus annectens (assembly GCF_019279795.1). NCBI lineage: Eukaryota > Metazoa > Chordata > Ceratodontiformes > Protopteridae > Protopterus > Protopterus annectens. The sequence continues at coordinate 762,543,975 of NC_056748.1, read as the reverse complement.
TTTACACTGAGACCACAGTAGCCTACTGATACAAGGTTATCCTGTTTTTCCACCTGAGTAATGGTTAAGAAATGACTTACAGTTTCAGAGCAGTCCTTGGTCAATTGTGATTGTTTCTTAAACACAAACTTGTCTTTGCTTTGGCTCATTAGCAGCAGTACAAAGAACTGCTGCTCACACCCTTGTTCTCCCCTCCCCCTTCCCTGTTTATTACCTTAAGACAATCCCAAAGTTAATAAATATTACCTGTGGCAGGCACCATTTTTACAACTACAACCACCCTTGTCACTATCATATGTTCATTTATCAGTTAACTCTGTTACCTGATTGTTTCCAGCCCCCTCATAAGAGCAACTAACAGGGTCTCTACCCGCTTTGCTCCCCACCCTGCCCCCTATTTCCTCCCACCCCCAGTGGTCCCACCTTTATTATACTCACAAACCCTTTCCAATAGCCAAACACAGCCCTAACCCAACACTACCTCCTCCATCTTCCCACTACTATCACACCTCCTCAACTAACATGTACAAGCATACCTTACCTATGCTCACTGCATGCACTCTCCTTGCATATCTTACATCCTACCAAAGCTCTATCATTCCCCCACTCAACCACTACCACTGTACTACTACTCACGCCACCACTCATGTCTCACCCTCACTCAGCTCCCCTCCAACCAACTCAAGAAACATCCCTATGCACCCCCCACATATTCTACTAACTATATTACTCAAACATAAAGCATCCCTACAACTTAACACAGTAACCCTGCCACCATACCCATTACCCAAAGAGCACAATCATAAAGTTTCCCTTATAAACAAACACATTCAAAAACTGAGAAAACTAATAACCTCATGCATATCTAAACTAGCCCTAAGTGAAGATATCCACCCCAACCTTGGCCCTACCATCTCCAACCCCAATCCTCATCAGACTAGAAACCACAACTTCTCCCATGTTACAGACAATAGAAAGCCAAGTGACTTCCTTATACTAAGCCTAAATATTAGAAGTATATCCAACAAAGTCCATGAACTCCATGCCACCATAGACTTGTACTCCCCAGATATAGTCATCCTGACAGAAACCTGGCTAAAACCTCACATTACCAGTGAGCAAATACTCCCTACAGGTTATGGCATACTAAGAGTAGACCGGCTAAACAAGAAAGGAGGCAGTGTAGCTATAATATTTAAACAGCATCTAAACATCCAGATCTTAAAATCATCGGCTCCACAAATAGGCAATGAAGAAATAATATATACCAACCTCAAAATAAACCAAAACAAAACCATCAACATAATTGGATGCTACATCCCACCTGGCAAAAACATCCCTCCACTAGAAAACCTCCTCAGCTTGTCTACCCACCATCTCCCCCAAGAAACTATCATTTTAGGTGATTTCAATATTGACTGGCAATCCTGTTCTGGCAACCATCCAACCCATCATGTAAACCTTCATGGCTTCACCCAACTAGTCCAGACGCCAACCAGGATAAATAAAAACTCCAGCAAGCACACTACCCTGGACAGGATACTAGTCAGTAAGAACCTCCAGTCATATATAACAGGCTGCTTATCAGATAGCCTCAGTGATCACTCCCCAACATTCCTACTCAAAAAATACCTATACCAAGCTAAACCTGTCATCTACCGTCAAATACGTAAAAAACTAAACTTTAACCCACTCACATTCATCTCATCCCTCAAAGAATGTAACTGGCATCCTCTAAAGTACCTCAGTCTTGATGACGCAGTTGAATTTTTTAATACTACCTTCCTGAGCATCCTTAATTACCATGCCCCATAAGACTTTCCAGAATCAAAGCACAACCCTCCCCATGGCTACAGAAAACCACTAAGTCAGAAATGAAAAACAGGGATAAAGCCTGGGAGCACTGGCGCAAAACAAAAACCCCCTCAACTAGACAGAAATTCCTAGAACTATGCAATAGAGTCAAAAAGCTAATAAAACAGGACAAATTCCAATACTACCAGTCTGCCCTAGACTCCTCTCAACACAGTCCCAAACAATTCTGGTCCTCCATAAACTCCATCCTCCACCCAGGTAAAGTCAGTACCCCTCCTCCTAACATCCCTCACTCCTCAGAAAATATTGCTACCTCATTCAACACACACTTCACACAAACCATACTATCACTAGCTAAACAACACAACCCCCCCTCCAACCCACACCTTCAACTAGTAATCTCCCCACTGCTTTCTCTATTTATCCTGTACCTACCTCCAACATAAAAAGCTCTTAACTAAACTTAAGCCCACCAGATTAGCAGCAGACAACCTCCCAAGTGAATACCTACAAATCGCAGCTGATGCTCTGGCCTACCCAGTATCCATCTTGATTAACCGATCTCTGTCAGAAAGTTACGTTCCCACACTGTGGAAAATATCACATATAATTCCCCTCCACAAAGGTGGACCCTCCACAGAACTAACCAAATACCGCCCCATAGCTATTCTCTCTCCACTCTCCAAAATACTAGAGAGATGCATACACTCTCAGTTCTCAGACTACCTCCTTACTAACAACCTCCTTTCCAATACTCAGCATGGTTTCTGACCAAACCATAGCACCACCACTGCCTTACTCTCCTTTACTAACACTATCCTTCAGCATAAAAACAATGGCTATCTCTCCTCTGCTACTTTCCTAGACCTATCTAAAGCATTTGACATGGTCCCACACAAACAACTTATCTCTGTCCTCAATAACCTATCCTTCTCACAATCAGTCACCAACTGGTTTCAGAGTTACCTGTCTGACCGCCAATGATCCGTTGTATGGCAGAATGACATATCTCCCCAACTACCTGTCTCCATAGGGGTTCCCCAAGGATCCATCCTTGGACCCCTACTCTTCTCTGTTTTCACCAATAATCTAGCCTCTGCCACCAAACATGGCACACTCATACAATACGCAGATGACTCAACCATCATCTGCTCAGCCCAGTCCCTACCCAAACTGCAAAAAGTAACACAGGAAGCCTTTTCCTCTGTTGAAACTTGGTTATGCGATGCCCAATTAATACTCAACCCAAACAAAACTAAACTACTCATCTTCCAACCCACCAAACATACTCAAAACAACTCTCAATCACTTTAACATCACAGCAAAAGACAACACCACTATATACCCAACTGAACACACCAAATTGCTAGGAGTGGAAATAGACAATAAACTAAAATTTGACATTCACATATCCTTGACCATAAAAAAAGTCCACAAAAAACTAGGAGCACTATACAGAAATAAGCAACTTCTCACCAAAGCAGCAAAGATTTCAATAGCAAATTCCCACCTAATCTCCACCCTACTTTATGACTGTCCAATATATACCAACCTAAGGCAATGCAATCTAAACAAGCTAGAGACCTGCTACAACAAAAATGCCAAATTTGCCACAGGGGCATCCTACCGTAGTCACCACTGTCTCTCACTTGCTGAACTGGGATGGCTTGAACTCCCTCACCTCCTTCAATGGTATCAACTCTAACTCTCCCACAAACTAGTAAATCATCCACTAAATGTCCCATCCCTCCAGAATCTACTCCAACCCTATCGCACCACCAGACCACTAAGATCCAGCAACAAAAATCACTTGCAGATCACTAAAGCCAATAACTCTGCTGGTGAAGCACTATTCTCTTGCACCATAGCCAAATTATGGAACTCCCTCCCACCCACAATTACCTCTGTACCATCATGCACCCACTTCAAAACTTTACTAAAAGCGCACCTAAAAACATGCTGGCTATGCCCTTGCAACTCCCACTCTAATATCACCCTCCCCATCCAACCACTACCTTTCTTTCCACTCCACTAACTACTTTGATTATAGCAAGCTCAGATGCTCATAAGCCAGTACTTATTATACAGCAGGAACTTCTTCTTGTAACATTTGTTAATGTCTGTTATGTACTTCACAGATAAAGATTCTAGTTGTCTGCTGATGTACTATGTTCTTCATCTGTAAATATGTTGTAAGTAATTGCTATGTAAATTGTTAATCGCTATGTAATCCAATGTAACTACTGTCTGTTTATTTTAACTCTGGAGCTTTTCTCCCCGGGCCTCCGCTGAAAATGGACCTACGTCCAGTCAGACACTCCCAGTCAGCAAATATAAATAAATAAATAAATAATTTTGTCTCTATTCAGTTAGAACATTTTAAGGCAATATATATAACTAAAATATATGTAGAGTAGACTGGCTAAGTGCTCATGTTTTGTTACAAATTCAGCCCTATATTTTTCTTACGATTGTTTTTGCTGTCTCTCACTTCTTGTTCTGGGTTATCTAAAAAAGGTACAGGAACCAGTTCACTTACCCAGTTAGCAAATGTAATAAATAAATAAAGAAGTAAATTACACAGTTGTATTCTTACTGCACTCTGTTATAAATATGATTAATTTTGCCCATATTTTAGACTGTTCACACTATATAGGAGATATTTACATACTGCATTAGTATCTTACTCCTTTGCTAATAAAAATGATTTATAATGTTTTAGTTTTAGAAAATTCAAATCACAGATGTTTTGTGCAACTGTAGTTTCTGACATATTTTGAACATATAAGCATACTTGAACATATATTAGATATTCCTATTTGATATCCAGTTTAAAGGAAAGAAAAAATGTATAATTTAAATATTTCAGATACAGTACCAATATTCACCCTGTTCACATTTTACAAAATGAAAATAGATACAGCTGTAAATAATATATTATTCAGTGCATTGTTTTCTACAAGTCAATGTTTTTTAATCACAGAGAAATTTCTTGATTCAGCTTCTCATCACATTTTATGGACCTCTCCAGCAGAACTCATTTACATATTTGTCAAACTTCCACTATGACTCCTTGAGTTAAAAATCTTCAAGTAGACAACTCACATGGAAGAGCTGCTTGACAAATCAACCTCTAGAAAAAAAAAAATAATGTAAGCATTTGTCTCTGCAGGGGGCAAGGCCCCACATCCCCGAACTTATATATACGAACTCCATGGTTATGAAGAGAATGGCAAACTCTCCTAAACTAAAGGAAGCAGTGCTGGTACATCCTAAGAAACCACACCAACAATGACTTCCTATGAAAAATAGTGACTGGAGAGTCTAACTTTGCCAAATTGTGCTTGGTGAGTAGGTTTATTAAAGCGTTATCAATCAATTAGTAGTGGAGTAGCCATTTGTTAAGTGTCCAATAAAAAACTTCTTTAATATAGACAACATCAAAACAAAATAAGGTAAAAATACTATAATTGGAAAAGCTGTCAAGCATACAAGTTGTTAGAAAATGAGTTATCTTTCTACTTATATTCCTTCTGTTTCCTAAGGGCAAAAAAATAAAAAATTAAGAAAAATTATTTTTTTCCAGTTTTCTTAAAAACACATCTTGTTTAATAGATTAATAAACATGTTTATGTGCCATGTATTTTCAAATGGGTAAATATAATTTCTCACAAACTTTAAAGAAATAAGTATTACTTGCTCTGCTATGCTCTCCTTTGCTTTTGACCTTTAAAAGAACAAGGTGGATATCGAGAAATGAATGAAGTGCAAAACAAAAACTGATACCTGCCTAGTATAAGAGCAAAACTGGTTCAACTTCCAGTCAGCTATCCAATTCATGTTTCACTTAACTTGGCTTTTTTTAATTTACAGTGAAATCAAGTAAGAAAGTCATGTATTTTGTATTGCTATCCTACATCAGTGCAATCACAGTTACACAGAGTAACTTTTAATCCTATTTTTTCATCATGGTTGGTCAAAAGTATATTAGGTTGGAATGTGTTGGACCATATATCATAAGCGGCTTTTCCTGCAATCCACTCAAAAAATGCCTTGTTATTGTGAGCCAGACTAAAAGCTTATCCTGCGATCTGCTGAAAAATATCATTCACAAAAGTGTGTTCCAGTGTTTTTTTTTTGTTTGTTTTGGTTCTCTCCCCTCCTGTAAGTGGAGTTGCCATGTATAATTAGACAGCGAGAGTGAAATCTCCAACATGGGAATGCAAGGGAGCTTTCTCCCTGCAAAAATAATTTTTTCCATTTTTGAATTAGACTGAGTCCTGAAACACAGAGACTGAATGCCCAAAAAATGGACTTATTAAGTCCGAGATGGCCGTTTCTAGGAATATTCCCTTTTCTCTGAGGTATGGCTATCTCGAAGTTGGAATATATAAGTCTGAGCAATATGAAAGACAAGCTTATTTTTCTCCTCTATTCAACTTGTCTAATAGATTCAGCTTGGGAGGGAAGCTAGCAAATAGTAAAATGATTAGCCCTCTGTTTTTTTCCACCTCATAGATTTTATCATTCTGCTGTTGTGAAAGGGCTGAGTAGCTACTGAACAATTTCCTTCTCACATGACTAAGT